>NC_046380.1:47088282-47388282 GCF_011125445.2 Fundulus heteroclitus
AGTGACAACCAGCCCAGCAACACCAACAAACAGATTACTGATGGGAATGGGATAAAACACAAGACCAAAGGATCAAGGAAGAATGTTGTCCTAGTAAAAAAGAAACACCAACAATATGCTGTTATCAGGTGTGAACCAGCTGTAAATGTTGGAATTCCACTCTGAAACAGAGTTGCTCCACTTCAACCTTGAACCAAAACAATCTTTCTCCTGACAATAATCAAAGGTATGACAAGAACCGTCATTCTAAACAGTCACCTCCTAAGCCTCCAGAGAAAAAGTGAGCCACAGGTCCACAAACCTTGATATTATGTAATGCAGCTATAAAGAGGATTAAACAGCTCTGTAACAAGAGGAACACAGGAGTGATGATTTATGCCTTTAACCTGGTGTCTATTATTTCAAAGGACCTTCTAGAGATCTTGAAAGCACACCTGACTGTGAAAAATACACACTGAAGCCTTGAGTGATGTTTTCGGAGGAAGATCTGAAGTAGTGAAGGAGGATTACATTCATCGTGAACATAGTTGATGATCTTGATGTCGCCATCTCTCTAAATAGACCAGGTTCAAATCCAACCCATTTTTCTCTGTGAACCATGCACCATCAGCTGTGTCTTTAAACAGATGAATAAGACCTGTGCAGCCTGCCACATCCAGGATAAAGATTGCTGAACATCATCTCCCTCACCAAGAAAGCCCAGCAGAGGATGGACTTCCTGAAGAAGGCAGCTGAAGAACTTCAACCTGCCAAGGACAATGATGGTGCAGTTCTACTCCTCCATCATGGAGTCCAATCCTCACCTCCTCCATCACACATCTGGTACGCTGGTGCCACCGCTAAGGACCAGAGCAGACTGCAGCGTGTCATCAGGTCTGCAGAGAAGCTGATTGGCTGCAATCTTCCATCTCTCCAGGACCTGTATGCCTCCAGGACTCTGAGGCGTGCAGGAAGATTGTGGCTGATCCCTTCACCCCAGTCACAGACTATTTCAGTCACTTCCCTCTGGCAGGAGGCTGCGCTCCATCAGGACCAGAACCTCACGCCACCAGAACAGTTTTTTTCCCATCTGCTACCAGCCTTATGAACAAGGACCAGACCCGCTGTGACTCTGGACACTGTCTCTCTCCTCCGTTCAGGACCTACAAGCTTCACCAAGGTAGCATCTCCAGACCTTCTGCGTTACATTAACGCACAGTTTACTGTGTATATAGCTTCTGTATATAAATCTACTCTATCTTATTTTATTTTGTCTGCAACATCAACACCAAGTCAAATTCCTTGTAAGTGCAAACCTATTTGGCAATAGCCATTGAGCCATTTGGCTTTATTAAACATTAGATCCCTGCTATGAAAATAACTTTTAATCAATGACTTCATTACTGACTATTATCTTGATGTTATGTTTTTGAGAGAAATGTGGTCACATTAACTTAATGAGGCACCAATTCTGAAAGAGTCAGTGCCTCCAAACTGTCATGAACGTGAATTAGGCAAACCCAGTATTCAACCAAACAAGAGAGGTATAGGCAAAAAACGGGATTTAATAATAAAACAGGGACAGGCAGACTCAATGATCAAAAGGGCAGTCCAAAATAGGCAGAAGTACAGACAAGGATAAGGCAAACTTAGAATATCCCAAGGCAGGTCCAGGTCAGAGAAACAGGCAAGCAATCGTACAGGGCAGGAAAAACAGGTTCAGGGATCAGGCTGGCTCAGAATCAAAAATGCTCTCAGGTTTGCATCAACAGGTCAATCAGAAAAGGAACGCTGGAACAAAAGTCACCGTGGGCTCGTTAATGATCTGGCAGATTGCAGAGGTTTGTGGCAGGACTATAAAGGGGAGTGAGCAGGTGAAGAGGAGTGAAGACTAATTACAAGTGAGCAGGTGGAACTAATCAGGGCAAGGGAGCTGACTGATAGCTGAGGGGAGAACAAACCGAGCTGATAAAGTGACAGGTAAATAACAGTTAATCTAAACAGAACAACACGTCTAAAACAAAGCCAAAACAAGAAAGAACCCAAAAGCAGAAACTTAAATAAAACGGATAACCTGAACCAAGACAAAAACCCAAATCATGACACAAACTACTATTTGTTTTGTGAGAGCAGACAGCAAAGGAAGGGAAGGAGTTGCAACCTTGTTTAGTTATTCACTAAAGTGTAAAAAAGTGATTCTGGGAAAATTTGACCGTTTTAAATATTTGATTCTCCAGTTAAAGAGCCTCTATAAAGTCATCTATAAAAGATAGACTTTACATAAATAACTTCAAACAGAAAAATGCGAGGGAATCTCTAAGATCATCAGCAAAAACATTAATAATACTCATGCCTTATTTACCACGGTCGACAGGTTAACAAATCCTCCTGTGTCCGTGGCTTCTGAACTCCATACCACCAAGGCCTGCAATGAATTTGCTAACTTCTTTACAGAGAAAATTCAAAAGATTAGAGGAGTAGTCTGTACATCCGTGTGAAGTTCAGTACAAAACCTGTCCCTAAGTCTCTAGAAACAGCAATTATCAAACCACAGCTGAAAAAGAATAATTTAGACAAACTTCTACTCCAGAACTACAGGCCCATCTCAAACCTCCCCTTTATCAGTAAGATTATTGAAAAAGCTGTATTTCAACAATTAAACACCTTCTTAACAACGACCAGCCGCTTTGACGTTTTCCAGTCTGGCTTCTCACCACAGTACAGAGACCGCCCTTATCAAGGTGTTTAATGACATCCATATAAATACAGACTGTGGAAGAACCACCGTGCTGGTACTATTGGACCTCAGTGCAGCATTTGATACTGTTGATCACTCCATTCTGTTAGAGCGCCTGGAGAACTGGGTCGGCCTCTCTGGTACAGCTCTCAACTGGTTTAAATCCTACTTAAAGGACAGGGACTTTTTTGTATCAGTAGGTAACTTTACATCAGAGATGACAAAAATCACATGTGGGGTTCCCCAAGGGTCCATCCTGGGTCCCCTCCTCTTCAATATCTACATGCTCCCTCTAGCTCAGATCATAAAAAATAACAACATCAGCTACCATAACTATGCAGACGACACACAGCTCTACATCACCATGTCACCAGTTGACTATGAACCAGTTCAAGAACTGAGTAAATGCCTAGAAGAAATCAATGCCTGGATGTGCCAAAATTTTCTTCAATTAAATAAAAACAAAACAGAAGTAATAATATTTGGATGAATAGACAAGCAATAAAAAGTTACTGCACAGCTTTAGTTGCTTCAGCTGGTGACCACCTGACTCAGACCTGGACCTTCAAAAGCATCTAAAGACAGTTACAAGGTCGGCTTTCTATCACCTGAAGAACATTTCTAGGATTAAAGGACTAATGACTCAGCAGGATCTGGAAAAACTAATCCATGCGTTTATATTTAGTAGAATTGATTACTGCAACGGTGTTTTCACAGGTCTACCTAAAAAGTGGATCAGACAGCTGCAGCTGATCCAGAACGCTGCTGCCCGCGTCCTCACTAAGACTAAGAAAGTAGAGCACATAACCCCAGTTCTAAAGTCCTTCCATGGCTCCCTGTATCTCAGAGAATAGACTTTAAAATACTTCTGTTAGTCTATAAATCACCCTGCATACCCAGAACCAGGACCAAGCCGCATTTAGTTTGTATGTGTCACTTATGTGGAACAACCTGCCAGAGGACTGTAAAAAGGCAGAAACCCTGAGTTCCTTTAAATCAAGGTTAAAACCTATTTGTTTGGAATTGCCTTTAACTGTTAATGTTGAAGTTTGTTGTCCAACTTGTCTTATACTGTGTTTGACCTGCTGCTGCTGTTCCAATGCAATGTGCTTGCCTCGGGAATGTTTTTCCTGTCTCTGTAATACTTTGTTTCCTCTATTAGTTCTTTTTTTGTTTTGTTCATGCACAGCACTTTGAATTGTCTTATTACTGAAAGGTGCTTTATAAATAAACTTCCCTTGCCTTGTCAGAAACTCCAGAAGACTTGGGCGGATGCCTCAAAAATTACCTGGATCCATGACTACTTGACAAATAGAGCACAGTTTGTGAAACTAAAGGACTATAGCCCCATTTCTACTCTCCTTGTTAAACCGATCCATGCCGAGTTCAGTCCGAGCTTGGATCAGTTAACCAAGCCGAGCTTGGTTCTGACGACTGTTTACACACCACGCTATCTCGGTTCCTTGGTTTCCTCGCCTCCTGGTGACGACCTGCGGTACTGCTGCTCTCTGGGATTGAAGGCAGGACACAGCAAATAAAAATGCCGGCGCACGTAACATTCAGGAAGTTAAGTTTGGTTATATTTCGTTGTTTGCGGCGAGTCAGGCGAAGACGGCAACTTTTGGTGAATTTACTTGACAGAGTCGGCTTCTGGGAAGTGGATGAGACAAACGAACGTCTAATCAGGATTTAGAGAAGCAGTAAACAACGACAGATGCTGAGGTTCATCACACTGCTAAGAATCATCACTGGAATCATCATTATCTGTCGGACAGATTCCAGTTTGTTCATGTTAATAATAAATCTTCCTCAAACTCTAGGGTCACCTGTGGAGTACCATAGGGTTCAGTCCTTGGACCAATTCTATTTACTATATATATGCTTCCCATTGGCAAAATTATCAGACAGCATGGGATTAATTTCCACTGTTATGCTGATGACACTCAGCTATATTTATCCATAAATCCTGATGAATCCAATCAGTTACTTTGACTGCAGTCATGTCTTGATGACATCAAAAGCTGGATGACTTTAAATTTCCTGCACTTAAATTCTGACAAGACCGAAGTTGTAATCTTTGGGCCAGAGTCTTCAAAAAATAAAGTTCTTAATCAATCCCTTAATCTGGATGGCATTAACTTGGCCTCTGGTAATAAAGTTAAAAATCTTGGTGTTGTTTTCGACCAAGACATGTCATTTAAATCCCATATTAAACAGGTTTCCAGAGTTTCCTTTTTTCACCTCCGGAATATCGCCAAAATTAGAAACATTCTGTCCAGGAGTGATGCTGAAAAACTAGTCCATGCATTTGTTACTTCAAGGCTGGACTATTGTAATTCTTTACTATCAGGAAGTCCACAAAATGCAGTTCAAGGCCTTCAGCTGATTCAAGCTCTCTCTCTTTTCTCTTCATAGTAGGTACACCTGGTCTGGCGTTCTGTTAACTGTGACATCATCCAGAGAAGACGGCTCACCCGCTACTACCATCTAATGTAGAACAGATTACTAGATCAATGTGTGCTTCTGTGCTTGTTTGTCTGTCTTGTTGTGTCTCTGTTCTGTCTTCTGTAACCCCAGTCGGTCGAGGCAGATGATCGTTCATACTGAGCCCGGTTCTGCCGGAGGTTTTCCTTCCCGTTAATGGGTGGTTTTTCTTCCCACTGTCGCTTCATGCTTGCTCAGTATGAGGGATTGCAGCAAAGCCATGTACAATGCAGACGACTCTCCCTGTGGCTCTACGGTTCTCCAGGAGTGAATGCTGCTTGTCGGGACTTTGAAGCAATCAACTGGTTTCCTTATATAGGACATTTTTGACCAATCTGTATAATCTGACCCAATCTGTATAATATGATTGAACTTGATTTTGTAAAGTGCCTTGAGATGACATGTTTCGTGATTTGGCGCTATAGAAATAAAATTGAATTGAATTGAAATTGGAAATCGTGTGGCACGGTAAGGAAGCTAGTATTATTATGAATGTCTGAAATGTCAGCTGACCGCACGGCGATGATGCTGTCTGCTCATGTGCTCTTTGTTATTAGAGAACCGTGATAAGGAAAAAGCGAGCCGAACCCACCTCTGGAACTGGGCTGCATTTAGCGCGGTCCGGTTGTGTCTGGCTCGGTTCAGTTCAGTTTGCATTCCATTTATACTCGATAGTTATCTCAGTTACTGAGCTCAGACTGGTCTCAGCTCGGTTAAAAAGGGTGGTGGAAACGAGGTATTAGTGTCTAACCAGGTGGTCAGCAACACAGGAGCACCACAGGGGACTGCACTTTAACCGTTCCTTTTCACTCTGCACTCTTCAGACTTCCAGCACAAGTCCAGCTTCTGCCATCTACAGAAATATTACAATTCTGCAGTGGATGGGTGTATCAGAGATGGACAAGAAGCTGAGGACAGGGAGCTAGTGGACTGCTTTGTGTTATGGTGTGGAAACAATCATCATGATTGTAGCTTCCAGGAGAAACAGGGTTAGCTCAAACCCTATCTCCATCATGGGAGAAGAAGTGGAGGTGGTTGAGGAATATAAATACCTCGATGTTCATCTGGACAACACACTGGACTGGAGACGCAATAATGAAGCTGTCTATAAGAAGGGACTGAGCAGACTGTACTTCTTGAGGAAGCTAAGATCCTTGAAGGTTTGCAACAAGATGCTGCATATTTTCTCTAAGTCTGTTGCTGAGAGTCATCTCCTCTGCCGTCATCTGTTGGGGCAGCAGCATCAGAGCCAGGGACCTAAAAAGGCTCAACAACCTGATAAAGAAGGCTGGTTCTGTCCTGGGATCAACTGTAGATCCTCTGGAGATGATAATGCAAAGAAGGATTCTTTATAAAACCAAGAAAATTATGGAAAACCTTGACCATCGTCTTCATGAGACTGTGTTGGGAAAACAGAGTGTCTTCAATCAGACACTTCTTCAAATTCGCTGCAATGCAGACCCCTACAAGAGATCTTTCCTGCCAACAGCCATCACTATCTATCTATCTATCTATCTATCTATCTATCTATCTATCTATCTATCTATCTATCTATCTATCTATCTATCTATCTATCTATCTATCTATCTATCTATCTATCTATCTATCTATCTCATGGGTACGTGGGGGTGCTGGTTCCTATCTCCAGCATTCACCGGGCGAGAGGCGGGGTTCACCCTGGACAGGTCACCAGTCTGTCGCAGCTTTTGGGACCAATAAAGTATATTTGAATTGAATTGAATATCCAGAACTGAAGGTTTTGTGGAGTTTTCTGAGTTTCCAGAGGTCAGGATCTGATAAAAAAAGTCTAAAGTCTAAAGTCCTAATGATCCAACATTGATGATGGAGTCGTTGGTGAAGGCTCGCTGCTGCATATGGGGAGCACAGGCTAACCCATTTAATCCCATCCAACAGATGGGCTACCATAAATGACTTAATGGAGGCTAAATACAGTATTTTCTCATGGCTTTGGTCTTCTTCAGCAGAATATAACACAAAGCAAAAGAGGTCCAGAAACCAGTGTGAGATGTTTCTTCAGCCTGCATATTTCCCACTTCTCAATCCAATAAAGCATCTGTGGGATGCGTTGGACAAACTAGTTTGATTATGATGCCTCTCCTCACAACTTCCAACATAAAATGATCTGTTGTTAAGAGTTTGGTGGCATATGGCACATAAAACCTTCAGGGATCTAAAGGACACTATGCCGTAATTCACAGAGCTTTTAAAGAACATAAAACATGAAGATGTACCTGAAACACTCTCAGAAAGAAAATTTTCTCTATCTGTCCAGCCTCATGGCTGCTCACATCTTAAAACTCAGGTTGTTTTAATCTCTGCACTCAAATAAAAACAAGACAGTACACAACCTTAGCTACACATCCAGTCTGAAGGAGCTCTGTGTATGTTTACCCCTAACAAGTCAGAAGCTTTCATGTTTTTAGTTGTCTTGTTTACTGTTTTTTGTAATCATTAAACAAATGAGCTCTTCTTTTTGTCAGCAGATGACCTCTTAATCTGACATTCTATTTTGTTGCTTTTTCCTCCTAAGCAGTCCCTGTAGACACCAAGCCAGAGCTATGTCCTATTTCTGAAAATCTTCATCAGCATCACACAGAGGGAGGTTTAACCGTTAACATTTACACAAGCGCTGTTCTTTACTTTCAATAAACACTTGTTCCAAATAATTTCATTTTGTATCAACATTTTTAAATGTGTAAAAAATACTTTTTGCAATTTTATCCAGATTACTCTTCAAAACACCAATGAATACCCAGTAGATATGATTTTTTATATCACCAACCTTCTATGGGTATTTATTTTCATTCTGGTACTGAAAGGTGACACATAAGTTTACATGGTAGTACTATTATTTTAAATATTCATCTAGAACATTGTCACAGTTATCTCACATCCAGATAGGTGGGTGCACTTGCTTCAGTTCCAGATAAGGCATTTGGATTGACCCACTATCACAGGATAGGTTCTGAAAATGGACTTTCATATGACAAAGTGGAATTTTACCTTGTAAAGATGCTAAATGTCATTAAAATGGTGAACTTAATGGTGTGGAGAGATGGAGGCAAATGTGCAGCTAGCTAGAATGTCACTTTAAGCAACACAGCATCATTTTATTCATTCTTACCCAAGGTCTCACAGAATAAAAAAAATAAAACGTCTGACAAATGACTTAAATGCCAGTACAGTTGTACTGCATCCTCAGCTCTGTGTTTAAACTAGACTGAAGACAACAGTGATCACCCCTTTAACACTCAAAGTCCACCAAAGCAAGAAACTATCCCTTCAAGTAAATTCCATCCCAGACAGTTTGTCTCATCCTCATTTTTATCCTGTTAATCCCTCCATATCTCGAAGGTTTTGTTGAAGACCCAGAGTTGAAAAGCCGGTCACGTCAGACCTGGGAGCAGCTTGTTCATCAATGAGAGAGACAGCGAGCACTCTGAAGTCTCTGACAGCTTCACCGGGAGCTCCTCACACACACACACACACACACACACACACTAAAGCACACACACACACACACACACACACACACACACACACACACACACACACACACACACACACACACACACTAAAGCACACAAAGGTGAAAAGGGAACAGAAACAGAAACACAGAACTCGTGCTTCATGCTGCCCAGGTAAACATTCAAAGAAGAAATGTGAAGACCGCCTACTTGAACCTTTCACTTCACTTCTGATGTGCTTTTTATTTCATATTACAAGAGGAAAACTTAGGATGTTGAGGGAAATGATGGGAATCAAATGCTGAGAAATGGCACCAATAATCCAAACATGTTCAAAATCATATATGCAGTTCATGGTAGAATATATAAACACGTCTTCAACTGAATTTGTTTAAACGTCTTTCATCCAGTTGCAGAGAAATCAAACATATTCGAAGCCATGGGGAAGATTTTGGTATAATTCCGACTGAATATTTTACTACTCTTCTGTACTATCAGAAAGAGGAGAATTTATTTAATTGGGTTGGTTTCTGGGTATAAACCTTGTTTTGAATCACAGTTCATACATTTTTAAGTGGCTTAAGGTTGGTTAGATTAATCTTTGTCTCAAATAAGACAAAGAATACTCAAGGAAAGGCTTTCAAACCCGAATCACAGCCTGAATGCTGTACCAACTGTTAAGCATGGAGGAAGATGATGCTCAGGTTCTGCTGACAGTGGTACAGCAGCAAAGCAGAAAATTAGTGGAACAAAGAAGAAGCAGGATCACGTTTCAGTTCTGTCAAGGTTCTGGCATTTTGCTATGTCAGTGTGGGTTTTCTTCCGTTAAGCTGCTACTTTTCCACTAGTGGAGTGAAGGAGCAAGGGTCCCTATTTGTTCCATGATGCGTCTACTTTTCTCATGCCCTCTGTGTGTTGCTTTACAGCTTCACTCTGAAATACATTGCATGATCATGTTTCAAACAACCGACCTGTGCTTAAGAACATGAACGTTGAAGCATCCACTGTTTCATGCATCTGTTTGGTTGTTTTTTTAGCAAAGAAAAAGTACTAACATTTTTTTTGGGGGGGGGGGGATTTAGCTTGCGTCCATAACTCTTTAAGCACAAGAAATAGAAGGAAAAGTATAGATTGTATTGTTTTTTTTTTCCAAAAAACAAAATCTTACTCTTATATTTGGCACCAAGCCCTAACAACCCAGACATTACTCTGATATCACAAAATAGAATTGCCCTTGTTTAATTTAATTTAATAAAAAGCATTATGGACAACAAGGAACACAGCAGGTCAGGGATAGAGTTGTGGGGAATATTAAAGCAGGAATGATAGTCCTTCACTCCACAAATCTGGCCTTTATGTAATAAAATTATGATAAGGAGAATGCCTTTGTTAAAAGAAAGTCATTTTGCAGTTTGCCAAAAGGGGACATAAGTATGTGGAAGTCAGCTGAAACCAAAACTGAACCTTTTGGTCTGCAAGGACAGTGCACATCACCCTGAACACATCCACCATGAAAGATGCTGATTTTCCTCAGCAGGAGCTGGGAAGCTAGTCGGAGTGTATGGGAAGAAGAATGGAGCGAAATGGAGCACGGTACTGGGGGAAAAAAAACTACGAGAGGCTGTAAAAGATTTAACACATGAGATGGAGGTTCACCTACCAGTATGACAGCCTAATGTCACAAAATAAAAATTTGCTTTTCTTAATACCATATTTATTACACTTTAAAGTCAAATTAAGAAAACAGAAATTATAATATAGTGGGGTTTCTTTTTGTTCTCTTACTGTAACCCCACACATCCATCAAAGGTGCACCGTCTGATCTAGTATTGGCCTAAAGGTAAATTCTTGAATGATGAACTCTACCAGGAAAGTGCAGTGTGGGAGAGAGGAGAACAATCTTCACTACTTTTAGCTAAACGGGTTAAAGAACATGTGCTCTTGAAGTAGTGTGTGTCTGAGCATGTGTGTGAATGTGCTCTTGTTTGCATGTTGCCCAGCATGTCACTAGCTGTCAGTGTAGTGCTCTCGCCATGAGAGAATTTGCATTACAATGAATCTTAATAGCCGTGCGCGGCATTGTGTGCTGACCTTGATTTATTCCCCGTATAAGTGGGTAAATAAATACATTGGAATAAAGTGGGAGCTGGAGACAGCACACCTTCGTTCCACACGTGAGGAGACTACTAGGAGTAGTTTGAGATGAGCGCCTGTCTTTTAGTGCCAAAGGGATAAACTGATGAAAGCTTGTACTTAGAGGAGAAACACTACATATGTATTGTAGGATATGTTCTAATATACCAAAAAGAATATGATATAAAAAATGGAAACGCATCTTCATTGGTATAATTTAATGGAATAAAATATTCTCATGTATGTTATTAAGCATTCTTATTAAATGACAAAAGGCAGGAAAGAGCAGGACACCTGAAGTGCTCGAGTTTGTAGTGTCAAGCACAAAAACAGTAATGATAAGAAAATAAAAGCTGAAAACAGGTAACATTAAAATTTGGAAGATGATCTGTCCAGGTGCAAGTTGTACTGATGCTGAAGCAGCAAAGCAATCTGGACTCCACAAGTCTTAGAATTATAAGTCAGGCAATAAGATGGGGCGCTAGTTGAACAGAAATTAGCTGTTCAAAAAGAAGAAAAAAGGTGACTGAAAAATGTGGTTAAATTTTGTTCAATGAGTGGTATAAGCAGGAAAAGCCAATGCCAGTAGAGATTACACAACAATTTTACTACATTCAATAGTCGTTGTTAATCTAATTTTGAAATAACACTTTACCAACAATTGAGAAAAAAGTTAGTTTGTATCATTTTGGCGTTGTTTTTCTTATTTAGACAGCTAGTGTACCTGAATGCAGCATGTGCAGTGATTAAAAAACACATCAGTCGACATGGTTTTATACAATGTGTTGCTGTTTTGGTTACATTGTATATTTTCCATATGCTGACTTAGAAATTCAAAATGTTAAAAAAAGTCCATGTTTGTGACGGATTGACTAATCCAGGTTTACCCAGGATGGTTTATACAGACCTTGTCTTACTTTGTTTCAAACCATGTGGTCCAGAACAGATAACCAGGATGACTCTTAACCAAGTTTAACCAAGCTAAGACCTATGGACTCCATGTGATCTTGGACCACAGTCACATCGTCCCTAAATGGTAAATCAATGGACCATAAACCAAGTTAAAACATGATAGCTTTAGGGACCTTTGGTTACTGTGGCCTCCAAGCTTTTACAGTCCATAATTCATTATCTTTAAAGGGACCTGTTTACGTATTTTGACCCTAAAACGAAAACAGATAAAAACTATATATCCATTCATCCATCCATCCATCCATCCATCCATCCATCCATCCATCCATCCATCCATTTTCTGATCCGCTTAATTCCTCATGGGGTCGCGGGGGGTGCTGGTTCCTATCTCCAGCGTTCACTGGGTGAGAGGCGGGGTACACCTGGACAGGTAGCCAGTCTGTAGCAGGAAAACGCAGAGACAGACAGGACAAACAAACACACACACACACTCACACCTAAGGACAATTTAGAGAAGCCAATTAACCTAACAGTCATGTTTTTGAACTGTGGGAGGAAGCCAGAGTACCCGGAGAGAACCCACACAAAAACTATATATTCATCTATAAATAAAACAATGCACACCAAGAGCTTGTCCTGATAGTCTTGTCTTAGTGCTGTTTGAGCCTTTCCACCAGGACGACTACTACACATAAACATTGGTGTGTCATTAGCTGACCGGTAGTACCGCGGAACTATTGCAGCAAAGTGACGGCTCTTCATGATCGAAGACCAACCCGATCTACAGGGTTAGGGTTACTTACTCTTTTTTTGCTCCTTCGCTGGGTGTTACTGACTCACATGGCTCCATCACACGTTGACGTCGCCGCCATACTGGAAGTAGCATTTAGTGGACTGATGCCTTATTCATATGCTGTATGGAATTGTACCAAACGATTCACAGTACAGAGCAGATCTACTGGGATTACCTTTCACAGATAAGAATACACATTTACTTGTGATTGTGTTTATTCATGAGAACATCATTATAATGTCATATATACTGTATTTCTGTGTTCTTCATTGCCTCTTCCTGTTCACTCATTACACACGTGCACAATATTGTACTTCCGGTTACATAGACTTAAATATACACAAAATCCATTGTATATTTGTAAACTAAGAAATAGCGCAAAAGCTAAGTGTAAATGTCATAATCTGGGTTTTGTTTTGGTTTATGTTTATTATTTGATCAGTTATTCCTCTCTTCCACCTCAGGTTTTGTTTCTGTTCTGTCTAGTTTTGGATTCATGTTTAGCTTGTGTACTGTTTTAGTTTATCCGGTCTTTGTATTAGTTCTGATCTCCTTTCTGTGCTCTGTTCAGTCTTAGTTTTATCTTCTGTCTTAGGTTTGTTCTTCATGGTTATTTATGTTCTAGGGTTGGTTTAGTGTCTGTTCATTTCCACGTGTTTTCTGTCAGCTTGTTTCCTCCTGCTGCCACTTCCCTCCCTCTGATTACCTCCACCTGTTTCTGGTTAATTGGCTCACTCTCTCTCCTTTCTTCTCCTGCCTTTTTAAGTCTGTCTCCTCTGCCACTTCTCGTCTCGTCATTGGCTACAGTGTCTTTCCATGTCTAGCCTCCGGTGAGTTTAAGTTCCACCTTTTCTGCCACCTTTTAATTTTTGGATTATGATTTTGACCACTGTTTTGCCAAGATCTCAATAAATCCTGCATTTTCACTAACCTCGGTTGTCTGGTCGAATTCTGGATCCTCCTGTCTCTGAGCTCCATGACAGTAAAACACAGAAATAAGATATAATAAGCTAACAGGGCGTGATAATTTAATTGTAAACGTGCGTTCACATCAAATGCAATTTCGGCGACAGTTGCCACACCAAAATGGTGCCTGTGGAGGCACTAGAAACACGTCTGTTGCATCACTTTGCATCACATCACTCCTGCGGTGCACCTGTACATGGCGATAATATGTAAATCAGTCGCTCAGGCCGCCACACCTTAAAACCATTGCAGGCAACCATAGTGAGCTACTGGCTTAGAAATGTGCAAAGTGATTGCCCCTTTAATCCCAACGGTTTTGGGTTGTCGATCTTCACAGTTGCCATTAGTGGTGAAGTCCAAATAACTTTAAAATAATACAATGGATTTATTTAAAGGTGAATGCAATAAATTAATTTGTTGTGTGATAACTGGGTTTTCCCATTGGAGGCTAGTATGCCGTTTTTTCCCAAATAAATAAAATCATTAATTAAAAAACAGGTTTTTGTAACTACTGAGATAACCTTGGCCCACATTTATATTTCTCATGGTTTAAAACATTTGACCGTGACAAAAGCAAAGACGGACAAAGTCTGAGGTAGACTTTTTTGACGAGGCGTATCAATGATGTGATTATGCAAGTTTGTTTTTTAGATGTTTGTTTTTCCATTTAACTAACAAACTGACTTTTAGACTTAAAACCATTCAGTTGTATGTTTTAGTAGGATGTTGAGAATGGCTTACATTTCCCCAAACTAGGGCACCATCCATCAGTGAGTAAAAATGCAGATGGTCCAAGACGTCTAATAAATATTGAATTTTACTAATCTTTAACCTCAATTCATCAACAAGGGATGAAAAATGTTTTGCAAGCTCTTCAAAAATGTTCAGTCTTAATGCCCTACACTTAAATCAGCATCAACCTTGTAAAATATGTGAATTTAAACTGGTATGTACAGACAAGGTTTGAAAGGCTCCTCTGCTGGCACCCAAGGGAAAATATTAAGCCACAAGCAAGCCAGTGAGGCAATAAGCATGATGGATGAACATGTCTGTGAGATCAGCTATGGAAATGGGACACTCATCGTGCATGCTGTCCTTCCTGTTACAGTCATAACCAACATGCTAACAACAAAACACTAAATAAAGGCATCAGCTTCCAATTTGAGGTAAGCTTGATTTACGCCAGGCTACACATAGCACAACAAGATGGATGACCTTGAAGATTAAATGGACCGAATTGAGTAAATCTCCTTCAGGGAGAACAGATTGATTGTTTCGGCTAATTTGTATTGAAGTCAAAGAACATCACAAACAGATCTTTAAAATATCTGACCCCCCAGTACAAAATGTAATGTACGGGGAGATTTTTTTTTTTTTTTGCGGGGGGCAGGGGGGGGGGGGGGGGTATTTTGACAGTTGACGAGTTGCAGATACTTTCCATGCAAAATAACATTCTCCTTGCTTATTCTTAATAAGTAGGCTATAATACCTTAATAGGAAGTTGTCTGTCTAAGGATGCATAGCTGATTGCATTAAGTTGGTGACTCATCTTTTTGCAAATTATGTGGTTATGTTGACGCCTTCAGAGAGTGGTTCTCACCTGGAAAAAGGTGGATTCCTCTCTGCTTTTGGGGCTGGTTTTGGAAGTGTTTAAGTATCTTGATATCACATTTACAACTTTTTTTCTATGGTCTATGTTTCTCTTAATCATGACAGAAGGAATGAGATCTGGGTATAGAAACAGCTGAAATTAGCTTCTTCTGTAGGGTTGCTGTGCTCCTTGACAGAGATCTGGGTTCTAATTTATAAAAATGTGTGTAGAATAAGAGTGTATGTACACCAAGTAAATATTCAACTTATAACACCATGCATACACACACAAGCATACAATTTCCCTTTATAGATCACAGCTGCGCCTTCTACACGCCTAGATTCAAGCATAAATGGTCAATGCAAAGCACCTCATGAATGTTAATGTATATTTAAAATGGGTCAAAGGATCGCTTTTTTCATCATGGTGACATGGCAATCATGGACAAAAAGCAAAGAAAGGCATTTATTGAATTTAAAAATGTTGCTAACATATGTTGAGAACCCATTTAAAATGAATCCTGATTGCTGTTTGAAATGTCTGAAGATAGCCGTACTCCGTGTTGAAATTTCTCTGAGGCTGTGCGTTGAGATTGACAATCATTGAAGGGAGTGAGAGCCGGAGGAAAGTTTTCCCATAACGATAAAGCACAAGCGTATTTGACCATTTACAGCAATTAAAGTAATTGCCTCACACCATGTCACAATAATGTGTAAATCTGAGGTACACGTCACTCTGGTGATTACCAGGGAGAGGGAAGTGATGGAAGAAAACCCCATGAAATGTTGTTTGGACCTTTCTTTAAGTTTTAAGATGCCTTATGAGATTTTTAATTTATTGAAATGTTCTTTTGTATTGTTATGTGTCACCAGCGCAAGCATGAATAACACTGCAGTTTTTTAATAAAGTCGATTTCTGATTAAAGTCTGACATGGTGTGAAATTGAATGTCTGAGAGGAATCATGACGCATTTTGACTGCAATTCACCTCTTTACCATCCGTGTCAACAGTTTCCCCTGTCTCCAAAATGAGAGTCAGAGCTGCCATCAGGACCGCATATTTTTTTTATAGAACTTTTGCATGGAAAGTGATGTACGCACATTTCCGACCCCATTTTCTGCGTACGCAAGTTTTATAAACGAGATCCCAGGAGAGGAACTCCGTCATCCTAAAGTAGCTCATAATAGAGTCATTTGTTTCTCTAATTGTTCAGAAGTTGGTAGATGATTTTTAGGCATTTTTCACACATCTCTCTTGAAAGTGTTATATTGGATCTCAGTGAGAATCCCTGTATATATAAAGGTTAAATAAATAAATGAAAAAAAAAGTTGATCAGGATGCACAGGGCATCCCGATGCTACTGGAAGGACTATTAATTCCTTCTATCCAGAAAATGCCTTGGTGGCTCTGGAATAAGCTGGAAAGTGTTACTGGGGAGAGGGATGCCTGGAATTTCTCTGGTGGACCTGTCATGGTATGGCCCAGTTTCCAGTACAGTAGGTGGAAGACAACGGACAGCTTTTTTATTGCAATATTTGAAATTTTAGTATTAGGGTCAAATAGTTAGTTTTTCTTGAAATGCACATCCTCACTAAATGAATCTATTATTGCAATTTACCCAAAAATCGAAAAGAACGTTAGCTGCTAAAGTTTACAGTACTTGTTTGTTTTGGATCTAAAAATATCTCTGGTTCACAGCATTATGTGTATCTCAACAACACATTTATGATAGAAACAACTAATAATAATAAGTATGGGCTTTGGTATCTGCAGTCTTGCCTCCCCTCACCTACTTATTGGTCTCCCTGCTGCGTTTGAATCAATTCCATCAATGAAGCCGTCACAAAGGGACTGTTACCACAATGTTTTCCAGTGGAAAACGCCTGGTAATTACAAATCAAACGAGACAAATACATCCCATTAATGAGCATTAAACGGTTGTTAATTATCCGATTGAATGGCTGTCACCATTAAGCTGTGTCTGGAGCTTGGGGAGGAGGGAGGGGTTGAGGGCTCAAAAACTAGACGGGCATTCTGAAAAGCAAATTAGCTGCATACTGAGAAGATCAGACAATGTGAAGTACGTGTGTCAGGAAACATGTGTGTCAGGAACGCAGGCAAGGGGCGAGGGGAGGGGCATCAGGGGAGGGGAGGGGAGTTACACGTTCTTCCTTCCCTTAAATTAGCAGTTGCAGCAGAGCATTAGAGGGGAAATTAATCACCAGCTTTTAATTATATATATATTTCAAAAGGACAAAGTGTACGGCAGGAAAGCTGAAAAGAGGCAGGATACACGCTGTGCTAATGTGGCTGCAGCCATCAAAACATGTCTGTTCCAATAGGTAAAAATGATCTGTCTAAGGCTACAAAGAAGAACAGCACTCAGAAAGTCTGAACAATTGACTTTATCTCTGCCTGAAGCAGTTCTGGCCATTTCAAAACTTCTGAATGTTTCTTTGCTGAAATTGTTCCTAAAGCTGTGTGTTTAGTGTTTTGAGAACAGAAAGTGATGTTTAAGGATTACAATTTGAACCGCAGAGCAAAGAGAGAATATAAAACACAGAGGAGAGTACAAAAATGTGACTGGAAGATTTGCGAGCTAAACTGCAAAAGCAGTAAGGATTTTTTTTTTTTTTTTACAAAGCTCTTCCAAGGATGCAGCAGTCAAGACCAGCTTTGTGATAGCTCATAAAACTACAATATATAAAAGGCCACTCTCTGATGGGGAGTTTATCATACTCTGTAGCTCTAATTTACCTCGAGAGAAAAAAAAAAACTACGTTTGCAAATGTGTCTCTTTCTCGAGGCGAAGCCTAACGATGTGGATCGAGAACATCGTCGGGTATTTGGCACTTCAGCTGCAAACTAAAGTGGACAATTTTAACTTGTTTTCCTTGGCTTTGGACAAACGTTGTGTTTTCTGTACGTAGATTAACAAAAGACTTTGAGATGATGGAGGAGCTAGCAGCTATGCGGTTGTCATGAACCTGGACAGCAGACAGGCCCAATCAGGACAGCAGACAGGTCAGTGAAAGGCACTACAACAGGGTGCTAGTTTACAGAGGTGCATCCATCCATGGAGACGCTGGGATTAAAATGGGACAAACCGGATTAAAATGGGACAAACGGGTTAAAATGGGACAAACCGGATTAAAATGGGACAAACGGGTTAAATGGGACAAACCGGATTAAAATGGGACAAACGGGTTACATGGGACAAACTGGATTAAAATGGGACAAACCGGCAGGTGTTCCAACAGGTGGCTGTCCACTTTTGAAATGACTGAAATTAATTCAGAACAGAACCTGATATTTTTGCATCCATTTTGAGACGTTGCACAAGTCAGTGGTAAAAATGAGCCACATTGTTGATATTATTAAAGCAGTTAATTTGCAAGAACACTGAATCACACAGTTTGTTTCCCTGCAGGAGCAGCATGTCAGTAAACACTGACATTGGCTACTAGCGTGCTGTGTGATGGCTCATCCTGGGCAAGAATGGGACCAGAGAGCAGATATTCAACAGCTTTGTTAAAACAAAGTCAAGGAGCTCCCTGACCTCTCAGATGTAACTAACCAGTTGTCCTCTCTTTCATCCTATATACTTGAAAACTGGCTCATGCTCGTATGTTTACCGATTCTCCTGTCATAGATGAAGCCAATAAAGGAGCAACCGTGCTCTGTGAGATGTTGTAAACTATGGATATTGTTTCATAACCCAGCATGGCTTTAAACTTCTCCACAACCTTATTTCTGACCAGTCTGTTGTGTTCCCTGGTCGCTGTGTTCCTCTTGGTTCTTTAATGTTCTCTACCAAATGCTTGAGTCCTTCACAGAACAGCTGGATTTATTTTACACAAATGCACTCTATTTAATAAAGTGACGTCTTGAGGCACTTGGTTCCAGTGGACCGTATTTAAGGTTTTCAGAGTGATAGGGGCTGACTATAAATACACACCACACTTTGCAGATGCTTACATGTCAACACTTTGTAAAGTTCATAATTACTTTGCTTCGACATCACGATTAGATAATATCAAATATTGATCCATCACATATAGTAAGAACCAGAACTGCCTTTATTGTTATTAAGGACACACAGGAGCCTGTGACTAAATCTTATTTGGGGCAACACAATTTCCAGAGCATGAAGGAGTAAACACACGGAATGTGTCACAATCTAAAACATAACTGTACATATGATTTCAAGGCTTCAATCATTTCTGCAGACTTTTTTCATTGTTTGGCTCATCCTAGTGTACACTAGATACATGAATGCACGCTCAAATGTCCATGTGAAACGTGTGGCTCTCCAGCAGAGGCCTGAAGTAGGGGAGAGTAAATGACAGCACCCTGTGTGCTCATCAGTTTAACTCAACAAGAACTCAGGGCAGAAAATCATTTGAAGAAGTCCCGCAGTCCCCTCAGACAGAGGCTGCCAGCTTCTCAGTGATCTGCTATCTTGTTGCCTGTCTCTTTACTGTCAGGACTAATAGTTCTTAGATGCTAGACTGGGACAAGGGTGCCTCATATGGGCCAAGGGTGGAACACGCTCAATCAATAATTCACCCAGCAGCTCTCAGCCTTTTCTTTCTGTGAGCAGTTTTATTACTAAGTCAAGCATTCATATGGGCAGCGGGTGAGAGGATGTATTTGAAGGGCTTGGCCATTGTAAAGCTGCAAATGTGAGGATGCTACATGTGCATGAGTGTGTATGTGTCACCAAGGTTTGCATCTGCACTGACCTGTAGCCCTTTGAATCTGCTGAGGAGATAAAGCTTCGGCCAATCACAAGCAGATTTAAGCTAAATTAGTCAGGTGACTCTGCTGTGTCTAGCTGAGATATGATTCATTCCTCTCTCTCTCTCTCTCTCTCTCTCTCTCTCTCTCTCTCTCTCTCATATATACAAAGTCCCCACAGTTTATGAAAATTAAAATGTCAAGGGATCCTTTCCTCTAACTCTTATTATCCGCCTTTTTACCCTTCTCTCTTCATTTTTATTTATCTATATTTTGTCATCTCTACCATCTGTCCCTTTCATTTATTAATTTTATTTTTTGTCACTTTTTCACACTTTTTCTCTTTCCTCCCTTTTTATACCCTTTTGTTGCGGATCCTTCTCCTTATTTCTCTAAATAGCTGGTTTCCCTTTTCCCCCTAATGTACCCCCTTCTTTTTTGTTACAATTTAGTTTTTATATCTGCTCTTCATTAATCGTGTTCTCTGATTGCTCTTCCTTTTAGCTTTTCCATCGAATTCCTCTTTCATTATTCCTATTTTCTTTGTTTCATCTACGCATGTCTTCTTTGCAACGTCTTTTTCTCATTTTAATTTCTTCGTTTCTCTTCATATCTTTCTTTTGAACCAAATTTTTACCCTCCAGTTTTTCTTTTCTTATTCTACTGTCCAGTTTATTCACAAGAACTTTATTCATTCTGGGTTTTTTCCCATCAAAAATATTGTTTAATTCAAAATAATTAATTTTCCTTTAACTTTTGCCAAATTCCAGTCAGTTACATAGTAAAAATAATATTCATCTGTAATTTAATCCCAACATACAGCCATATTTGATAATTTAGAATATACTAAATCTACTAAAAGTGTACTTCTAATATCTGGCCTTTCTGTGAGCATAGCAAGAATACGGCTATTTTTGAAAGAAACTACTAAGAAGTCCTCTTCCTATCACTGTTTGTGACATTCTGTGTAGGGGTCAAAACAAACGTTAGGAAGAAGGACCTCTGGTAAGAAAAAAACTAAAATAAATATTTTGGACAACAATCTAAAATGGCGATAAATATATAGATATGAAAAAATACCATTTACAAGATAAAAAAATAAACAACTGGGATGTTGAAAGTCCAAATTTTATAGATTAAGTACCTTGAATGGCAGCTTCTACTTGTATGTCATTGACAACATAATTTCAGTCAGATTTCCGACATTTATCATTTTTATGGTGCCTGATAAATATGTTTTACTTTGTCTAGCTCTATCATCTATCATAAAAATCACCAGAGTTTGTTGTTAAAATGTGACAACAGTGAAAAAGTTCACTGGGAATTAATACCCTGGCAAGGCACTGCAGCTTTCCTCCCTTTACTTTATTCTTTTAGCCTACCCTCACCTATCCACGCTGACCTGTCACACCTCTCATCATCCATCAGACAGGTCCAAGCAGACATGCAAAATTAATTATCCTTGGCTCAGAAACAACAAACACCTCTCCACAGACCCTCGCTGACTGATACAAAGATGCACAAACCTTTAATGAGACATATACAGCAGGAAAGCTACACACATTGGTGCCTTCATCCACACGTGGCCAGTGCCTTGGTGTCCAATCCACAGCATGCAGCAGCTGCAGCTGTGATAATTGTAGCGTGCTTTTTGTTTGGTCACACCAGTATATTCTCCTGCTTTTATGCTATGAACTAGACGCATATTTATTTGCTTGAACTATAGTTCAATATCACTTGAACTATATAGTTGAGCAAAGTAATTTAGATATTTAGGAATTTGTTCAGGCACTGTTAAACTCTGACAATCACAGCTCTGCCCTATTATATCTATCCCAAGAAGAGTTATTTTAGAGTTATTGTCATACTTTCTATCAGGTTTGCGAGCAAAGGATTCCAGAAGTCTGGAAACATGACAAGACTAAAACAATTTATTCTGGGAGCCAAAGGTCCCATTATTGTACAAAAACAAAGGAATTGATGCAACCATAGCCAGGTGAATAACAACACCCGAAATTAAAAAATATGTTCACAACCTTCATCATGTAAAAATTCAATTCTAACATGGTAAAAAAATAACTTAATGATAGAGACCTTTCATATATTTAGCTCTTAAAATAGTCATCCTCCTTGAAGGTTTGAGTTGATTAGTTGATCTGATGCACCTGTGTTGAGCATTTTTCCGTTAATTTCCCGTCGTATTTCAGTTCCAGGTTTTTGTTCCACCGTTGTTCCACCGTCCTGTTTCCGTGCTCCGGTTTCCTTGTCTGTTTTCGTACTTTGTCTTCGTGCCCAGTTTTTGATCCCTGTTTCTGCATGGTTATTTCTACATTAAATATCATCATCTTCAGCACGCGCCTGCTGTCCAGTTGCTGCCACTTTGGTCCTTCACCTCAAAATATGCAGAACAAAGCAACCAGGAAAAGGACCAGGCAACAGGCGTGGAAGTCATCACCCTGTTTGAATACTTCCGTCGGCAGGCGGAGAAGAACATGCGCTGGACAGATTTGGTGGAAGAGCAGCGATCACCAGGTTGGGGCTGAAGGTTGGCCATCCCTCTTCCTGGTACCGGTCCCCGGTTTCTTCCACCGCAGCAGGGCAGAAGGTCCCGGTGTAGCAGCCGACAAAGGGGAAGAAACTCCTCGCTGACCAGGGCTGGTGCCCTGTATGCTTTTTGTGAGGGTCAGCCACCGATGCCTGCTCCCCACTTGCTCCATGCTGCTCAAGCAGCCCGACGGCACCAACAATGCCCGCTTCGAGACGCTTGACTGCGCCGACGCCAGCTCCAAGACACCTGACAGCCCCCAAGCCTCCTCCTCACCTCGAGCTGCAGCCACCTCGGGTCCCAAGCCCCGAGATCTCCGACACGGATGTCCAGGTAGTCTGTGAGTTGGTTGGGGTGGTCGAGGCTCTGTCTCGGCCCCAAAGGACCACAGGCATCTTCTGGGGTTCACCATTGGAGTCCTGTTAGAGTTTCTCAAGGGTCTCCAGCCTCCAGGGGAGGGCCCCAGTGGTCTCCAGAGTTATTCAGAGGAGGTCCCAGTCATCGGCGCCGTCGCCGGCCTCCATGGTTCCTCCATGGTTCCTCCATCCGGAGCACTTGGTCAGCTCTGGGCTCTAGGTCATCAGCCAGAACTGTATGAACACTTTTCCTCCTTCGCCCACCCTGGTCAGGTAGTTTGTTGTTTGGACACTAGTGGGCATCTGTTATCCGCCCTTGGGGGGGGGGGGGGGGTGTTAATGTTTGATTTCATTTGTTGATTTCTCTGTTGTACTTAAGTTGAAGTTTTTGTTCCTTCGTTGTGACGTCATCCTGTTTCCATGCTCCGGTTTCCTTGCTGTTTCGTACTCTGTCTTTGTGCCCAGTTTTCCATTCCTGTTGCTGCATGGTTTATTCTTGAGTTGCCGCCATTAAATATCATCATCTTCAGTCTGCGCCTGCCTTCTGCTTCCTGCCGCTTTGGTCCTTCACCTCAAAACATGACAGTTTCTGCATTTCCTTTGTTATGTATGTGTGCTTTCTTTCTTGATCAAAGACAGTATGTAGAAAAGTTACTCTGGACTCAATAGATTAAAAAGTACTGCTTTACAACCTGTCAGATATTACTGAAACAAAACCTTCTGCAAACATCAGAGAATGTGGCAGCAGTTCATTTTGTTTCATTTGTCACGCAGGACAGCAATTATATAAATAATATATAATAAAATAATTAAGAGCATTGTAATGAGATCTCATGGTATATGATTTCTTGTGCTACATTGTTTAACATTGCTATAAGGAGCCCAGGATATAAAGGCTTGAAGATTGAGTCATGTATTTGTGTTTGAGATGCTTAATTTGAGGAACAAATGGAATTGTTTTGCTGACAGAATTTGTTCACAATCTCGGTCGGGCTGGCTGACAACACTTGGTTACATTAGCACTGAATGAGCCTACATCACTTTTAATTGGTTTGTGTGTGTGTCCCTTAAATTGACCTGACCTGAACTAATAATGATACTGAAAAGAAATTCAGCAATTGCAATTTCTATAGTGTTTCTATTTGCAAAAACACAAAAAGAGCATGTACAGGATACAGAAATAATCTCTCTGTGGTCTGCTTCTAATCTGTGGGACATTTCAGACCTCTTACAGCGCTCTGATCATGGTACCTCTTTCTGTACATTTACATATTTAGATCCTACAGTTAACTAGAGCAGTCTGTGATCAGATGTTGGAATGACTGTAGGAATAGATCAAATTGAATGTGTCATAACTATTTGCAGAATTAACAAAATTATACTCTTCATAATGTCTTTCAGTTGAAATCCTGCTTTAGAGATATAAATGAATGGGTTCTAGCATTATGGCCATAAATGCAATAAGTTGAATCAATGGGCCATAAAACGGTAAATGAAAACATAAATAAAACTTTGGTAGAAACACACAATCACACAGCTTCTGCATAGACAGCAATGTTATTAACTTGACATATTTTGAGTCAATGAAACTGAGGTAAAATTGGGCCAATCAATCTCCTTTGACAGGTACCATGAGCTGTGGAGCTGCCATGTCTTTCAGTTGAATTCCACCAAGACACCTTTCAGGCTGTGAAGTTCCTAATGAAGACACAGTTAAGTGATTTGGAGGAACAGATGATTTGGTGAGAACTTCATTATTCCCTGGCTCATGGCCGTTTGAGTAGAACACGATATTCATAATTGCTGTCAGAATCAACTTGTGGGAGCCTGCTACCAGGAATTGGAGCTAAAATTGAAACAGTCTCTAGAGTCAGGGCAGCGGGGGAATACAGAGTGATCAAATTAGTTCCATCCTCCCGGCAGTGTGTAAACAACTGCTGATCAACAACCCTGTTTCAGTTTGGGAGGTAGATGACACGAAAGCTCCAGAAACACACTCATATTCACGGCCTCGGGGTAGGAAAGGTTTACAGTGTGACACAACTAGTCTGTTAGATACTTACACACACTCTTCTGATACCAGCCCCATCAGGAATCTGGATCAACTTCAGTTGAACTCAGAAGAAAAATGATTTGAATTCATTGAGTACAACAACGTAAATCTGGTGTGCTCATTTTTCTCTTCACATTGATTGACCATAAGACTGCAGTAATAACAATAGTAAGATCAGTATGGGATTTTAGATGGGTTTACTGTATTCTATCCCCTTGTTACCATGTTTATGTAAGCACTGAATGTGTAATGTTCTTTGTTAGAAACACAGTTTTTTTAGAATAAAATTAGAATTTGGTGAAAATCATGATAAAACTTGTCTGCATTCAGCACTTCTATTATTTCAGTCAAATATCATTTGTTGGTGTAGGAGCTGCTCCAAAAATCTGAAATATGTTTGAACTCATTATTTGTGTGACAGTAATTGGCACACATTTGTAAGCTACAGCTTTGGCTAATGTACGACTTAATCTTTGGTAAAGCTGTGACAATAAATCCAGTTCCCAGGCAACACAATTCACAACTCTGGGCTCACAAGAACAAGATGAGAAAAAAAATAATAATATCATCATCATCAATAATAAAGTAATATTTCGGGGAGTATCAAGAATCCTCATTTGAGTGACAGTTTCACAAACCATAAACTGTTTTAAAACATTTGTAATTAGCGGAAAATATTCCAGTCAAGGGGTTGACAGGTTCAAACATTATAGTTTTGAGGTGCAAATGATGAAAAATATATATATTTTTGCAAATGATTTAAACATAGTGTTGACCATGTTTGAAACATTGTTGACCAGTATGACAAGCAACTTTTGAGTCCAATTTCTCAACCAAACAAGCCAATTCAAAAACTACTTCTTATATCTACTCTATAACTCTGTTCCACAGACAAATCCAGCCCCGCAACCGGTCTATTCCACTGTACTCAATATGTTGCCTATTGCATTCCCACGGACCCACTGATGGCTGGAGCTGTGCTCCATTTAGTGTGCAATCATTCCCCATTTTTACAGCTGGAATTGCAACATTTTAACATAGGATCTGCAATTCTATATATTTTGATGACATTTCGGGCGAAACTAAGAAATGAAAGACTCTCTACACTCCCTGAACTGAGATTATGCCACACATTCTTTTTGTACAACAAAACACCGACTCTCCATGTCTCGGAGAGCCAGCAGCCGGCGTAAACAGGTGAGGAGGCCTATGCACTCAGCTAAAAGCTAACCCACACAGACCAATGCTAGCAAGCCTCATTTTGGCTAATGTAAGATCTCTTGCCAATAAACTCGACACGATCCGATTAAGAATCGCCACACATTAGATGGACAGCTGTGTAGCGATCTTCACAGAAACGTGGTTAGACAGTGTTGTGGAAATTTGAATTGATGTATGTGACTCTGATCATATCTTGTCTAGATGCAACTGCATATTTTTCCCATGTGAAAGAGCTCACAGCTCACATGGTTACAGATTTAATGTGTTCTGTTCAACCGAGGACACAGAAGAGTTATGTTAGATAAGAACTTGATCATACTAGCTGTGTGGACTCCTATTTCTCAGATGAAAACTACTCCCATTTCATGTGCTAACTCAGAATGTATAAATGTGTAGTGTGTTTTTTTCTCGCCGCTGTGTTTCCTGACTGCGTTGGGCCAGAGAATTTCAAACGGTCTATGCCTTTCAATAAATTTGCAAAGACAAAGATGCATCTTTCTCTGTATTACTGAGTAGTGTTATCTTCCTTTTTGATAAAGATAAAATCTACAACAGCAATGCCCCCAATGCCGCGGTACAGCTAGCAGACCACACACTATTCAGGGCAGATCGCACAGCTACTGCAGAAGGAAATAAGGGAGCAGGGCTGGTGATTTACATTCATGACAACTGGCGGTCAGCGGCAAAGACAGTTGGAACCTACTGCTCCCCTGAAGTGCAGACCATTTAAACTTGTTAGAGAGCTCAGCTCTGTTATCATCATTGCAGAATACATCCCGCTGACAGCTAACGCTAAGCTAGCTCTGGAAGAATTATATTGCTTTGTTACCGACCAAATAGACAATAACCTGGAGGATGTTGTGATTGTTGCTGGTGACTTTAATCATGTTCAACTTAAGTCAGTGCTCCCCAAGTTGCATAAATTCATTAAGTTCTTGACCAGACAATAATATATTAGATCAAGTTTACTGTAATATCCCAAGAGCATATAAAGCTGCTGCAGCTCTGCATTTAGGATTCTCAGATCACATCTGTGTGGAGCTGATACATGCCTACAATCTACTGATGTGGAGAACCAGACTTCTGATAACAAAACATTCAGGTTTGGACAGAGGAGGCCTGCTCTTCATAACTATTTTGAAAACACAGACTGGGAAGTGTTTAAAGAGGATGCTGACTTAGAAAGATGCTCATCATCTGTGCTGTCTTATATCCACTTCTGCACTGATGCTGTCCTACCCACAAAGACAATCAGAAAGTTTCCTAACCAGAAACCATGGGTGGACAGCTCGGTGCAGTCCCTGCGGAAGGCCCAGGATACAGCATTCAGATCAGGAGACAAACTGGCCTATAGCAAGGCTAGAAGTCAAAGGCATCCAGAAGGCCAAGCAAAGGTATAAGCAGTGCATCAAGGACTATTTCAGTAACGACAATCCAAGTGACATGTGGAGAAGCATCAGAAACACCACAGACCACAAGCACAGCGACCAGTGGCTGAGCAACGACCCAGCTCTCCCTGACACCTTAAACAGATTCTTCGCACGCTTTGACTCTCTAAGCTGCAGGGAGCCTGAACATCTTCCTCAAGCACAAGAACAGCTAGCAGGGGTCTTTCTCGACATCTCCAACCTGCAGCTCTCCACAGTTTCTGCCAGGCTGAAATCATCCGTTATCATGCCTGCCCCCAAGAAATCAACCATCACCTGCCTCAATGATTATCGAGCTGTTGCTCTGACCCCGGTCATCATGAAGTGCTTCGAGAGGATCCTCGTAAAGTATATCAATGACGGCATCCCTGCTCTCCCTTAGAGATAGGGTGAGGAGCTCAGTCGTCCGGGGAGGACTCAGAGTAGAGCCGCTGCTCCTCCACGTCCAGAAGAGCCAGTTGAGGTGGCTCGGGCATCTGGTCAGGATGCCTCCTGGACGCCTCCCTGGAGAGGTGTTCTGGGCACGTCCCACCGGGAGGAGGCCCAGGGGAAGACCCAGGACACGCTGGAGGGACTATGTCTCTCTGCTGGGAACGCCTTGGGATTCCTCCTGAGGAGCTGGCCCAAGTGGCTGGAGAGAGGGACGTCTGGGCCTCCCTACTGAAGCTGCTACCCCCGCGACCCGACCCCGGATAAGAGGAAGACGATGAATGGATGGATGGATGGATGGATGGAGGTCCAGGACGACTGAACATGCTCCTCTCTACATACAAGGGGAGGTGGTTGAGCTCGTGGACAGCATTAGATTCCTGGGCATTTATATCTCCTCTGACCCCTCTTGGACTGCGAACACCTCCCACCTGGTGAAGAAGGCCCAACAACAGCTCTTCTTCCTCAGGAAAATGAAAAGGTCTGGACTTTCTACTAAACTGCTAAATAACTTCTACAGAGCTACCATAGAGAGTGTTATGTATCAGCATAACTGTGTGGTATGGGAGCTGCACAGGAGAGGAAGGACTTAGCACGGGTGGTGAGAATAGTGCAGGGGATTGTGGAAGGCTGTCTGCAGGATCTAGACTCAGTTTATGCAGAACGAGTCCAAAGAAGGGCCAAACGCATCTTCACTGATTCCACCCACCCAGGCTATGCGCTGTTTTCCCCTCTCCCATCATGCAAATGCTTCAAAAGCATTAAATCTAAAACTAATAAACTTAGAAAGATTATTTCCAAGAGTTGTGAGGGCTATCGCCCTCCTGATGGGAGACCGTGAATCACTGCGTGGTGACCACTTCTTGCTGCTGTTGCCTTGCAGCAAGAAGGTCCTGGGTTTAAGTCCTACCCTTGCTCTGGGTCTTTCTTCATGGAGTTTGCATGTTCATGACATAAACTTTTTTTTATCTTTTTATATTTTGCATGCTCTAATGTGAAAAAAGAAAAAAATGTCACGATTTGGGTTTTGTCTTGGTTTATGTTATCAGATTTATTAGTTAAGTTTCTGCTTTTGGGGTCTTGTTTGGTTTTGATTTAGACATGTTGTTCTGTTTAGGTTACTTGTTTTCCACCTGTCACTTTATCAGCTCTGTTTGGTCTCCCCTCAGCAATCTGTCAGCTTTCTTGCCTTGATTAGATCCACCTGCTCACTTATAATTAGTCTTCACTCCTGTTCACCTGCTCACTTCACTATATAGTTCTGCCTCGGTCTTTAGTTCTCCGCCAGATCATTAACGAGCCACGGTGAGTTTAGTTCCAGCATTCTATATTCTGATTGACCTGTTGATGATAACCCGAGAGCCTTTTTTGATTCTGAGCCAGCCTGTTCCCTGATCTGTTTTTCCTGCCCTGTCTGACTGATTTACCGGTTTACCGACTAGTTTCTGTCCCATGGTTATCCGAGCTTGCTTTGCCCTGTCTGTACCTCTGCCTATTTTGGACTGCTTTTTGTGTACCGGATTTTGGACTGCCCTTTTGACTATTGAGCCCGCCTGTCCCTGTTTTCATTATTAAAATCCTGTTTTTTGCCTTAACCTCACTTGTTTGGCTTGAATACTGGGTTTGCCTGATTCACGATCATAACAGAATGATCTGGCCCAAACTAAAACCTATCGCCTAACAAGTTTTTAGAGGGTTTTTTTTTCCCCTCCACACGCTATGGCTTGGGAGGGTTCCAGATTGGCGTTCTGTCCCCCTGGTATCGGTCCCAGACGCCATCTCTCCAGCAGCCGCAGCAGCAGTAACTCGCTGCCTGCTCCGAGCTTACGATTGGGAGGGCTTTTTGTCACTAATTCAGGTTCTGCTCAGAATAGAGGGGATCACTCACCCAGCGACACCGCTGTCGGCTCTGCCCATGGGTTTTATCCAGACCCAACTTTGTTTATGGAGGTCGAAGCGGAGGTGGTGCGGGATCTTCGCCCGGATCTTTTTCTCTCTCTCCCTCCAGAGGAGGAGATGCAGGGAACGCTGTGGGCTCCGCCGATCCCGGCTCTACCGACAGGATCAAACCTCCAGCAAGTCCTGCCGTCCCGCCGTCGGAGGAGGGGACGGAAACCTGTGGGTCGCTCCTTCACCCGTTCTGTTCGGCCGACAGGCGAGTCAGTACCGCGCCCGTCCGTTGCCACTTCCTGCCCAGTGGATCGGAGTCCGGTGCTCCCCAGAGCTGAGCAGCCCACAGCGCCTCCTGGTGGCGCCCGTGATGCTGAGGATCTGGCTCTGGAGGACCAGTTAAGAGCTTTTGCCCCTATTATTAAAGACCTTAGGGAGGCTCTTTTCTGCCAGTATTCAGAGAAGCTGGAGGCTAAATTAAAGGAGGTCGAGGGGCACTATAGAGAGGCTCTCCAGGGTTTCTATAGTGGACTCAATCCTGTCCCCAAGGGTCCAGCCGACGCCCCTGCACCTGTCCCAGAGGACCCGCCTCCTACCTCAGCTCCAGTGCCGGCCTCCGGCAACTATAAAGCAGCACTGTCTGCGCAGCCGGCCCAAGACGTTGCAACCCCGGAGGGTCCGCAGCCGGCCCAAGACGCTGCAACCCCGGAGGGTCCGCAGCCGGCCCAAGACGTTGCAACCCCGGAGGGTCCGCAGCCGGCCCAAGACGCTGCAACCCCGGAGGGTCCGCAGCCGGCCCAAGACGCTGCAACCCCGGAGGCTCCGCAGCCGGCCCAAGACGTTGCAACCCCGGAGGGTCCGCAGTCGGCCCGAGACGCTGCAACCCAGGAGGGTCCGCAGCCGGCCCGAGACGCTGCTACCCAGGAGGGTCCGCAGCCGGCCCGAGACGCTGCTACCCAGGAGGGTCCGCAGCCGGCCCGAGACGCTGCAACCCAGGAGGGTCCGCAGTCGGCCCGCGACGTGGGAACCCAGGAGGGTCCGCCGCCAGTCTGCGACGTGGGAACCCAGGAGGGTCCGCCGCCAGTCTGCGACGTGGGAACCCAGGAGGGTCCGCCGCCAGTCTGCGACGTGGGAACCCAGGAGGGTCCGCCGCCAGTCTGCGACGTGGGAACCCAGGAGGGTCCGCCGCCAGTCTGCGACGTGGGAACCCAGGAGGGCCCGCCGCCAGTCTGCGACGTGGGAACCCAGGAGGGTCTCCCACTGGCCCACGATGAGGGGGTTCAGACGAGCCCTCTTTCAGGCCGCAACTCGGGGGCTCATCGGGACACTGGGCGCCGTGGCCCTCGCCCAGACGACAAGCGGCGCCGTGGCCCTCGCCCAGACGACAAGCGGCGTCGTGGCCCTTGCCCAAACGACAAGCTCCGTCGGGGGTCTCGCCGAGAAGACAAGCACCCAGAGCCCCATGGAGACTTAGAGGCCCCTGGACCTCTTTTGAAGCTCTTACCCCCTCATCTTTGGCTTGACAGCCAATTTCCCAAGTGGCTGACCAAACTGTCTTTGTCGGAGGTTCTGGAAGGGTTACTGATGAGGTTCTGGGTGTTAAAGGGTCTGGGAGCATCTGAAGCCTGTAGCCAGGTCCCGTCTGAACCTGTAGCCTGTAGCCAGGCCCCGTCTGAACCTGTAGCCTGTAGCCAGGTCCCGTCTGAACCTGTAGCCTGTAGCCAGGCGCCGTCTGAACCTGAAGCCTGTAGCCAGGGGCCGTCTGAACCTGAAGCCTGTAGCCAGGGGCCGTCTGAACCTGAAGCCTGTAGCCAGGGGCCGTCTGAACCTGAAGCCTGTAGCCAGGGGCCGTCTGAACCTGAAGCCTGTAGCCAGGGGCCGTCTGAACCTGAAGCCAGTAGCCAGGGGCCGTCTGAACCTGAAGCCAGTAGCCAGGGGCCGACTGAACCTGAAGCCAGTAGCCAGGGGCCGACTGAACCTGAAGCCTGTAGCCAGGCTCCTCCTGAACTCTGTAGCCAGGCTCTTCCTGAACTCTGTAGCCAGGCTCTTCCTGAACTCTGTAGCCAGGCGCCTCCTGAACTCTGTAGCCAGGCGCCTCCTGAACTCTGTAGCCAGGCGCCTCCTGAACTCTGTAGCCAGGCGCCTCCTGAACTCTGTAGCCAGGCGCCTCCTGAACTCTTGAGCCAGGTGCCTCCTGAACTCTTTAGCCAGGCGTCTCTTCTAGCTCTTAGTCCGGCGCCAGGTTCTGTTCTCTCTCTCTCCAGGCGTCGGTTCCTGAGGGTCCTGTTCTGCCGCCGGCCTCAGAGGTTGCTGCTCCGCCGCCGGTCTATGAGAGACCTGTTCCGCCACCGGCCGCCGGACATCTTTGCTAACCGGGGCCGTCCTACAGGACACCCGCCGGATTACCTGTCTCACAGGGGTCGTCCGCCGGGACGTCTGCCGGAGAACCTGACACGCCTAGGACGTCCGCCGGAGAACCTGACACGCCTAGGACGTCCGCCGGAGAACCTGACACGCCTAGGACGTCCGCCGGAGAACCTGACACGCCGAGGACGTCCGCCGGAGAACCTGACACGCCGAGGACGTCCGCCGGAGAACCTGACACGCCGAGGACGTCCGCCGGAGAACCTGACACGCCGAGGACGTCCGCCGGAGAACCTGACACGCCGAGGACGTCCGCCGGAGAGCCTGACACGCCGAGGACGTCCGCCGGAGAGCCTGACACGCCTAGGACGTCCGCCGGAGAGCCTGACACGCCGAGGACGTCCGCCGGACAGCCTGACACGCCGAGGACGTCCTTCGGGACGTCCGCCGGACAACCTGACACGCCGAGGCCGTCCTTCGGGACGTCCGCCGGACAACCTGACACGCCGAGGCCGTCCTTCGGGACGTCCGCCGGACAACCTGACACGCCGAGGCCATCCTTCGGGACGTCCGCCGGACAACCTGACACGCCTGGGTCGTCCTCCTGGACACCCGCCGGAGAACCTGACACGCCTGGGTCGTCCTCCTGGACGCCCGCCGGAGAACCTGACACGGCTGGGTCGTCCTCCTGGACGCCCGCCTGAGAACCTGACACGGCTGGGTCGTCCTCCTGGACGCCCGCCTGAGAACCTGACACGTCGAGGCCGTCCTTCTGGACGCCCGCCTGAGAACCCGACTCGTCGAGGTCGTCCTTCTGGACGCCCGCCTGAGAACCCGACTCGTCGAGGCCGTCCTTCTGGACGCCCGCCGGAGATTTTAACTTGTCAGGATCCTCCTCCGGGATACCCGTCAGACTTTATTTATGTTATTTTAGTTCGCCCTGTCGGGTTGTTTTTGGTTTGGACAGTGTTTCTTTTTCCTGTTTCTGGCCCTCCATCCTGTACCTCCCTCCACCCACCCGGGCTAGTCTGTTTTGTTTCTGAGGCCGTCTGGAATCCGGCCTTGAGGAGGGGGTTCTGTCACGATTTGGGTTTTGTCTTGGTTTATGTTATCAGATTTATTAGTTAAGTTTCTGCTTTTGGGGTCTTGTTTGGTTTTGATTTAGACATGTTGTTCTGTTTAGGTTACTTGTTTTCCACCTGTCACTTTATCAGCTCTGTTTGGTCTCCCCTCAGCAATCTGTCAGCTTTCTTGCCTTGATTAGATCCACCTGCTCACTTATAATTAGTCTTCACTCCTGTTCACCTGCTCACTTCACTATATAGTTCTGCCTCGGTCTTTAGTTCTCCGCCAGATCATTAACGAGCCACGGTGAGTTTAGTTCCAGCATTCTATATTCTGATTGACCTGTTGATGATAACCCGAGAGCCTTTTTTGATTCTGAGCCAGCCTGTTCCCTGATCTGTTTTTCCTGCCCTGTCTGACTGATTTACCGGTTTACCGACTAGTTTCTGTCCCATGGTTATCCGAGCTTGCTTTGCCCTGTCTGTACCTCTGCCTATTTTGGACTGCTTTTTGTGTACCGGATTTTGGACTGCCCTTTTGACTATTGAGCCCGCCTGTCCCTGTTTTCATTATTAAAATCCTGTTTTTTGCCTTAACCTCACTTGTTTGGCTTGAATACTGGGTTTGCCTGATTCACGATCATAACAAAAAAAGCTGGACACATGTTTATTGTCTGTTGTGTGTTGTGTGTAGCCTAAGCCTGAGTATGTCCTGACAGGAATTTCAGCACAGTTACACGCGGGGACAATAAAGAATCTTAAATGTTTTTTTTAATGTACGTGGAATGTTGGCGCAAGCCAGTAGCATTGTTGTGTCCATAACAACCACTTTAAAAGGAGAAGTCTGGTCAGCAAGGAAGAATCAATGGATTATTATCTATACCTAAAACTAATACTTTCGCATTGATTTAATGAATGTAGCGTTAATCAGTAAAAAAATAAAAGTATTAATTGTCGTCGCGATCACTGAGTCTTGGAGTGGCCATTAATGATCAAACATGGTAACACCTCACTCCTGACGTCTTCTGGAAGTGATGTCATGGTGCGGTAAGCCGAGGGCCAATCTCCGTGCTTTACGAGCTAATTCAGTAGGAACTATTATACACATCTGCGATCAACAGCAATTATTTCGGATTTCCAGAGGACTTCACCATTGAAATTCGCGAGAGCAATTGTTAAAGCAACAATGCCCACGTGCATGGCAGTTGGATGTGCAATACATCGGGTAAAAGTGAAAAACAAACATTACTTATTTCACCTTTCCGAGTCATAATCCACCACGAGTTCGTCATTAGATTGCCAACTTGAAACCCTGTTCTATTTTTAAACATTGTATTATATATTTCTGTTTATTTCACATTGTGGTTCAATTCAATTCAATTTTATTTATATAGCGCCATATCATGAAACATGTCATCTCAAGGCACTTTACAAAATCAAGTTCAATCAGATTATACAGATTGGGTCAGATTATAATTTCCCATATAAGGGAACCAGTTGATTGCTTCAAAGTCCCGACAAGCAGCAGTCACTCCTGGAGAAGCGTAGAGCTTATCCTTAGCCAGTAGTTTTAGGTAGGATTCTATGTCACCTGTTCTGGCCCCTGGTAGGCATTTAACTATGGTCCCTGGTTTCTTTAGTGCCACATTTCTTATTATGGAGCTGCCAATAATTAAGGTCGGCTCCTCGGCGAGATTGTCGCTCAGAGGGGAAAATTTATTAGAAACGCAGATGGGTTGGTGGTGATCTGGGGTCTGTAATCTAGAGCTATGCTTCCTACGAACTGTCACCCAGCCAGCCTGGTTACCAGGCTGTTCGGGTGCTACTGCTTTAGGTTCGCTACGTGAAGTTACTCTATGCGGCTCCGCGCTAGCAAAGGAGTGGCTAGCAGCTGTTTTTTCAACAGCACGGAGCCGGGTCTCTAATTCTGACACCCTCGCCTCCAAAGCTACAAAAACACTACATTTATTACAAGTACCATTATCACTAAAGGAGGCAGAGGAATAACTGAACATCTGACACAGAGAGCAGCAGATAGGAGACTTAGTCAGAGATGGAGAAGCCATTTTGAGACTAAGGCTTGGCTAACGCTAGGCTAAAGCTAGGCTAGTGCCCTGTTATCACGCCAAAGAACAAACCGTGTTAAACACGAGGAGTTCCCAAACGTGATGAGCAGCCACAGAAAATGTTTTAAAAGTGCTTATGTTTGGAAACAGACGTTACAGCAAAGAGGTTTAAAGATAAAAAGCGAGAGAGCCTGGAGCAAAAAACCATCATTCACACAGCAATAACAGGAAGTGACACAATACGCCTTACCGCAAACAGGAAGTCAGCAATTATGATTCGAAAAATTTTCACCATGCTAAGATTAAAAACTTACACATTATATAAATTGTAAATGTCTTTTTTATTAGTTCAACATACAAAAAACAACTAGCCATCATTGTCAGCTTCTTTAAACCCAAGATAAACTCCATCATCACTAGGATATTTATTCCTAATGGCAAGAACTACACAAGATGGTATGACCCGTCTATTTCTTTTTACCAAGCCTGTCGTACAGCCATAGATTGAACTGTCTATACGCTGCCAGCTGCATAAGTCTGTTTGGTGCTGGATTTGGTAGCATTTCATTATTATACAATTGACACATAGTTATTAAGGCAAGCCGTAATACAGCATCATTCAGGCAAATTGTTTGCACTTCCTCCATCATCATAATGCAAGCCTGGTGTGAATAGTTATCAGTTTTTTTCCAGATTACGGCCACAACAGCAACATGATTCAACTACAGTCATCATCAAGTTGCAGCTTCCACACAAACACCAAAACAAGTCAAAAAGCCCGTTTTGTTCTGTTGGTGGCTCTTCGGTTGATGTATTTCTCTTGTCTTTATCAACATCATCATGAGGGCGAGGCCCTGCCTGAAAAACCAAAAATAAATTAAATCAGTTGGACCATCTTATAACAATTAACAAATGAATAAAAAGACGATGTCAGGGGCCTGTTGCTACACCACAGCCGCAGCAGACAGATTCAATTATATTTTATTTATATAGCGCCATATATAGGCTATGGGTAGCCAGCGGCTTGCCAGGTCTGGGCCTGACGCCTCCGCTCCCCCCAGGAGGGGTGGGGGGCAGGGGTGGCTAGGGTAAGGTGGGGGAGGGAGGGGGTTTATTAGGTATTTAGGGGGTGAGGGGGGTTCTGGCTGGGTGGCCCGTACGGGTCGTGTTGGCCCCCCCCCACGTCCTGCCCTCCTCCTCTGCGCTGGCAGGCGCCTTGGCCCTCTGGCGCATTGGTGGGCTTCGGGGCGGGTTCCCGGGTGGGCGCCGGCCCACTCCTGGCGGCTGTTTCGCGGGGCCTGGCCCCCCGGGGGGCGGCCGGGGCCCCCGCTGCGGGGGCGGGGCGGCCCTGGGGCCTCTGGCCCTCAGGGCCCATGGCCGGGACCACTTCAGCGCGGCTGGCTGCCGGCGGAGCCCACGGGCTCGTCCCCGCAGCTCTTGGGGGCGTTGGCATTGCGGTGGCTGGGGGGTTTCCTCGGGGGCCCCCTTTGGGGGCCCCTTTGGGAGTCCGGGGTTATGGGTCCCCTGACTCCTGTCTCTGTGCTCGGGGAAGGCAGGCCTTTGGTTCTCCACAACCACTATTGAGCTATTTCCTTCTGGATAATTTTCACCTAAACTAGTGCACTCTCACAAACTCCCACAGGTGCTGGGTTCCAGGTATTAAGTGTTCACTTATATACAGAAAGCTTATAATTTGTTTATTTATTTATGTTCTTTCACTTTTTTTTTTCAAGTATCACATTACACATGTCAGCTTAAATAATAATACATATGATTTAGCAATGGCATCTAGGTGTTACACGATTGTATCTGTTGCTTTATGTCTGTTGGTTGTGCTGTTCTTTTTGCATCTCTCTTTCCAGGTGATGGAGCAGACGGAGGACGTTTTATCATTCTCTCCCTGTTATCTCTTCTTTCTTTCACCTCTACTCTTTCTTTTTTTCCCTCTCTTCTTGTTCTTCCTTTACTCTCCCATTGTAGTGTCCATATAATTAGAAATTCTCCCTGCAGGAATCACAATAAAGCTATTTACAAGCATAAATCAAGCGGAGCATTATGGCGAAAGCTGTTTGCTCCACTTGTGAAAGTAAAATCTGTCGAGCTCTATCTGGCATTGATACATCAATTCCTATTGCCACATTGCTAGAAAGGACACTGGAAAAAATAAATAAAAATATAGTGCCAATTCATGAAACAAGTCATCTCAAGGCACTTTACAAAGTCAAATTCAATCATATTATACACTGACAATAATATGATTGACATTGTCATAATCATCGTCCCTTTTTGGTCTCCTCGGCTTAAACTGGTATGGCTGTATTTCGTCAAAAGTCAGGTTGCTATCAAGAAAGTCTTCCAAATATTCTAAATCGCTATCAAATGATGACAATAAATGCACATAACTCCCATCGCTGTCCCTATTAAATCCATTACTCCCTGCTTCGCATACTGCACTGGTCGTCGCCATCTTGGATAATAGCGCGTTGTGATAAACACCAGATAGAGCATTGGGACTGGCTCGACAACCGATACCGCACCATGATGTCTGGGAGGTGGCAGTACTGTTCTTTGACCAACATGGATGCCTCCAGTAAAGCACATTCAAATGATATTACTCTAATTAAAAGAACTTATCATTTATTGAACAGTATGGAATAATTTTATATTTAAAGTACTTTCAAAAGTTTGAATTCTGAATATGACCGGACTTCTCCTTTAAGAACAAAATGCAACATTCTCACATTTTTCTGAGGACACACTGAAAACTTTGGCAAAATTGATAAATTATTTTTTTCCATTCCTAACCAAATATTATGAACATATTATGCACACTTTTTGCTAGAAATGTAATCAAACTTCATAACTGCTGTTTAACTAATTTTTTGTGTTAACCATGTATTTTTCTTAAAGCAGTAAAAGTTACGTTAATTCTAATCACTAAACTGTGGCTTGGACCCGACATGGGGTCAGGGTTTGTTGACTCACTCAAAAGCAATAAATTCATTCAAGCTTGGGAAAGAGTTGAAAACCAACAGAAGATCAGATGACAGTGAAGTCCTGAGAGGAAAGCTTTGACGAATCAACTCAAGGAGGAACATCAGGTCATCTCATCTATACAATCCACAATGGCTGAAGAAATGTTTGGAAAGTCAGTGAAACAATTGAAGCTGGATCGCACCATGGCAAAGTCTTCCTTCACCAAGCAAGCTAATTTCCTGAGCAGAAAAGCTTCCAACATGACAGAGATGGAACTACGGGAGGAGTTTAAAAAGCTAACTTCTGATGCCAGACATGTAAGTGATTCAAATGATGATTACAAAGCTGGACTACTGGCAGAGGTGGGAGATGAAGATGGTGAACTTGATAAACAGCAAACAGCTGATTTGGAAAAGACTATTAATGACTGTGAATTAAAATTAGAAGAAGTCAAACAAATAGTTCAGTCTAATTTGTGGAAAAAGTATGGTCAAGATGAACTCTATACTGCAATCCAAGAGGCAGAAAAGGCATGCAATGATGCTTCTGAGATAAAAGTTTTAACTGTGAACAAAAGCGCATATGAAGTGCAGCTGTCCTTCGTGGAGAATGTGATCCAGGAATCTATTAAAAGTTTTGTGACCTGGGAAGTGTGGATTCCAGTAGAAGAAAGGGACAATATAGAAGACAGAGTAAAACAAATGAAATTGATGAAAAATAAACTTCAAACAAGAAAATCTCAGTTTGCCATAGCACAAACGATTGCAGAGGAGAAGAGGAAATCAGATGCTGCTCAATTAGACCTTACATCTTTTCCTATACGAGCGCAACCTGCACCCAGTGTAAAGATTAGACCCATTTGTCTACCAAAATTTCATGGCTGTAAAAGAAACTTTCACAGATGGAGAAAAGACTGGGAAAGTCTGCAGAAGCAGGGAGAACCAAGTGGCTCAGTGGAAGTGAAAAAGTTTCAGTTGTTGGATAGTGTAGATGAAAGGATCTGTAATGAATTACACCTGTCTACTTATGATACTGCTGCAGATATGTTTCGAGTGATGGAAAATAGGTATGGCGACAAGTTAAGCATTGCTTTAGAAATTATTGAAGAGCTTGAGAAGACTCCACCCCGGAAAGCAAACCAGCCAAGGAAAGTGATAGATCTTATTCAAGAAATCGAAAAGGCTCTAGCTGACTTAACAGAGTTAGGTAATATTGGAGCAATGAAAAATCCTCTGGTTATTAAATCTCTAGAGAGTAAACTACCTGATGTTATAAAGAGAGACTGGCTAGTTTTTATGGTTAATCCTGCCAATGCAGTTACACCAGATAACCATTTTGATAGTCTTCTCAAATTTCTAAAAACACAGGAGGAAGTTCTAGAGAAATTGGAGCAACTAGGAGTGAGTGAAAAGGTTGAGAAGAAGTTTGAGAAACGACATGCTTTTACTCGATCCACAAGAAAGAATCATGCCTGTATTGTGTGTGGAGACACAAGACACGGAGATAAAATATTCTTCTGCAAACAGTTCAAAGTAATGAATTTACCTGAAAAGCTCAACATTGTAAAGACATTGGACACATGCAAAAGGTGTTTGAGAAAGCATGGAGATGCTGATTGCGTCAACACCTACCTTTGTAGAGATAAAGATTGTAAGAAGAGAAGCTTTTCAGATCACCATTTTCTCCTTTGCCCAAAGGGTAAAAGTACAAAGGTTGAGACTGATAAACCAAGAAGGGAAAATAGATTGACAGAAGAGCAGGAAAAATTCATAGCTGGACTTTCACCAGAACTAGCAGAAGAATGCAGAGAAGCCTTTTCAAATGTGACTGCTTCAACAAGAAACACAAGGCGTGAAGCCTCTGGTCTTATGGAGTCATATGGACTAAAGGAGCAACCTGTCATTCTAATGCTATTGGAAGTCACTGCGAACGCAGGCCAGAAAATTGGCACTTTGATTGACCTGGCTTCTGATACTAATTACATTACTCATCAAGCAGCTAAAAGGTTGAGCCTGGAAGGTGAAAACATAACATTAGTTGTTCATGGTGTTGGGGGAATGTCAGTCAAAGTTAGAACAAAAAGATACCTGCTAAAAGTAAGAGTTAAGACCCCCAAAGGCAAAGTGAAAGCTCACCAACTCATGTGTTATGGACTTAGTGAAATTGCTAAGGTGCTTAAAGTCATTCAACCTCAACAGTTGCAAAGGTTTTTCCCAGATGTTGGCCTGGAGGACCTTAAAAGACCAGATACTATTGAGCTGCTAATAAGCCACAGAGAAGGCAGACTGGCCCCTCAAAGAGTCAAGGTTGTGGGAGACTTGGTTCTGTGGAACAGTCCACTCGGCATGACCGTGGGAGGAGCTCATCCGGATCTTTGTGAAGACGTCGACGTGGCAGCATACAGGTCAGAAACGCACTTTGCTCGTTCCATGCGCATTGCTGCTGTGGAGTATAAAGAAGCCTGCAGTTTTGAAGAAGTTAAAGCAGAAAGCAAAAACACAACTACCAATAAAGAGTTCATTGATTGGTGGAAGTGGGAGAGCATAGGAGCAGCTTGTGAACCAAAGTGTGGTGGATGTCGCTGTGGGACATGTCAGCCAGGTGGGAAAGATATGACATTAATGGAGGAGAAAGAACTTGAAATAATTAAACAAGGCCTTACCTATGTGCAAGCAGATAACCACAGTGATGCTCCCCACTGGGATGCAAAGTATCCTTGGATTGTAGAACCCACTTGTCTTCCCAATAACAGGAAAAGTGTTGAATCAACTTTCTTAAGAATAGAAAGACGATTAAATAAAGAGCCTGAATGGAAAACTGTCTATGCAAGCCAGGTGCATGAAATGGTGGAGAGGAAAGCAGCAGTAAAACTAACAGAAGACACTCTAAACAACTGGAAAGGACCAGTATGGTATGTAAACCATCAGGTGGCGCCAAATCCTCATTCTGTGACCACTCCTGTGCGTTTAGTATGGAACAGCAGTCAAGGATTTGAAGGCCTAAGTATGAACGATATTCTGCTGAAAGGTCCTGATGTTTTAAATCCTATTCGTGCTGTTCTACTCAGGTTCAGAAGGGGACTGCATGCTGCCCTGGGAGACATTAAAAAGATGTATAACTCTGTGTGGCTAGAGGACCTGGAGAGACATCTACACAGGTTCCTCTGGAGAGACGGCTCAGAAGAGGAGATCGGTGAGTTTGCCATTACCAGAGTTAACATTGGGGATCGACCTGCTGGATGTATTGCCCAAGTAGCGATGCGAGAGACGGCAAAACTGCCCATGTTTGACAGCTGTAAAGAGGAGCGGAGGATCCTGGAAGAAGACTGTTATGTCGATGATATTCTAACATCTGACAATGACCCAGAACTTTTGCATAGACACATTGAGAAGGTGGAAGAGATCTTACAAGCTGGGGGATTCTGTTTGAAACCATGGGTTCTATCAGGTCAAAGTGGGAGGCAAAACATGTCCTTATCGGGCAGAGATAAAATCCTTAAACTCCCTAATCAGTTGGAAGAGGATGACAATAAGGCTTTGGGAGTGGGATATCTGGTGGAGGAGGATAAATTGTATGTGATGACATCAATTAACTTCTCAAAGAGGAGGAAAAAAATGAGGATGGGACAAAACCTAGAAGAAGGAGAAGTGAGAATAAAAACTCCAAATCCTCTCACTAGGAGAGAACTCCTTAGCCAAGTAGCTAGTCTTTTTGATCCCATTGGGCTAGTTACACCCACCAAACAAAAAGGAGCCATTCTAGTGAGAAAGGCTTTTCAAGAAACCAAAACTGCAGGCAAAGCAGGTGATACTTGGGATCAACCACTTTCTGATGGACTAAGAAATGAAGCCATTGAATTGTTCCAGGAGTATGTTCGCCTGGGCCAAATTAAATTTCACAGGAGTTTAACACCAATCAGTTGGATCGGAAAGCCCATTGGAATAACTTTTTCTGATGGGAGTGACAAAAGTTATGGGGCAGTTCTATACTTCAGATGGGAGACAGAGCAAGGGATCCAAGTGAGACTTGTAGAATCCAAAGCAAAACTAACTCCACTCGACCAGAAAGGAGAACCTGTAAAGGCAGAAATCTGTGGTGCGGTGTTTGCAGCTCGTCTGAGGAAGTATGTTGAAAAGCACAGTAGGATGGAAATTGGAGGGTGGTACCATCTTCTAGACAGCCAAACTGTGTTAGGAGCCATTCAGCGTGACAGCTATGGGTACCAAACTTTCTTTGCTAATAGAATTGGTGAAATACAGAAAACTGGGCCTGTAGCAGATTGGTGGTGGATTCCAGGTGAGCTCAATGTTGCAGACATTACATCAAGAGGAGCATGTCCTGAGCACCTCCAAGAGGACTCACAGTGGCAAAATGGACCAAAGTTTTTGGTGCAACCTATTGACCAATGGCCGAAAAGATCTGCCAAAGACATTGCTATGAGTGCAAGAGAAGGGGTTGAAAAACTCCAAAGAAAAGCTTTCTCAGCAGTAACAACTAGAGCACAGTCTAAGCAAACTAAAAAAAAATTGTGTAATGAGGAGGCAACAAAGAATGCTCTAAAAGTTACAAAGGGTAAAGAAAGGGGCATGGAGCTCAAAATCTCACCTCTTACATTCATTGCCAAGCAGTTAATTCAAGAGAGAAGATACAGCAGTCTTTCTAAACTGGTCAGAGTTATTGCATGGGTGAGAAGAGCTGTTGAAAACTGGAGACTCACTTTGGAAAATCACCATAGTGGCAGAAAAGTGAAAGTAAAAATTTCAACAGACGTCAAACAATCAACCATCCATCCCGGGCTTAGTGTTAAAGAGTGTGAGAATGCACTGAGAGAGGTTTTTCTGGCTGCACAAGAGAATACCTCGTTCCATGACACAACTTTAAACAGGCTAGTTGTGTTTAAAGAACAAGATTCTGGACTTCAGGTATGTGGGGGTCGTATTCAATCCTTTAATGAAGATAAAAGAGCTGTTCCCATTTTACCCTATGACTCATGGGTATCCACATTGGTTGCTCTTGAAGCTCATGAAGTCAATCATGAAGGTATTGCTGGTACATTACTGCAGATGAGGAAAAAAGCATGGGTGGTGAGAGGCAGAAGATTGGCTAAGAAAGTTGTGAATAACTGTGTGACGTGCCGGAAAATCAGGGCAAAAAGATGTGAGCAGATAATGGGGGATCTTCCACCAGAACGAACACAGCCGGCTAGACCATTTGAGTTTACTACTATTGATCTTTTTGGACCTTATGAAGTGAGGGATGAGGCCCGGAAAAGAGTTAAACTGAAAGTGTGGGGCATCATCTTCTGTTGCATGTCATCTAGAGCTATTCACACAGACCTTGTAAGCGATCAGTCAAGTGAAGGGTTTTTGTTAGCATACCAGAGATTTACAGCCTTAAGAGGACATCCAAGAAAGTTATGGTCAGATGGCGGAAAAAACTTTATTGGAGCTAAACCTGTCCTGGCTGATCTTTATCTGTTTTTGGACCAACTAAACAAAGAGCAAATTCAACATGAAGCTTTGGAACATGGAACTGAATGGAGCTGGAAAATACACCCTGCAGACTCCCCCCATAGGAATGGGGCAGCAGAAGCAGCTGTAAAGATAGTCAAGCAAGCATTGCACAATCTAGGATCGGACGGAGTTTTTACATGGAGTGAATTTCAAACATTCCTGTATATGGCAGCTAATCTGGCTAATGAAAGACCAATAGATGCAAGAACTCAAAGTCGAGAAGATTGCATAAGCTACATCACACCAAATTCTCTGCTGCTTGGAAGAACTGATCTAAAAAGTGATAGTTGCGGATTTGACTTTAAAAGTTATCCACTCAAGAGATTAAAGTTCATTCAAACAGAAGTGGATAGATTCTGGAGAAAATGGAGTCAATTAGCTGGACCAAATTTGTTTATCAGAAGTAAATGGCATTCAAAAAAGCGAAATGTTGCTGTCGGAGACATTGTTTGGCTGGCAGACCAAAATGCTTTGAGGAGTCAGTACAAACTTGGCAGAGTGATCAGCGTAAACTGTGACGGAAAGGGGACTGTAAGAGATGTTCATGTATGAACTTATCCAAGTTATCCTGTACCACTTATAAGAGCTGGAGGACAAACAAGGAGGACGAGGAAGGAACTTCAAGTGAAGATACCCTCAACAATACTTCACAGAGATGTAAGGCGCATTGTTGTGTTATTGCCGATAGAAGAACAAGAAAACCCTACTGGGACAAGATCTGGCGAAGAGAGAGGCGTGACCTCCTTGGGTTAAAAAAAAAAAACCAGGAGCTCAAGTGGGAGGTGTCAAGTTGAAACAGCAATTGGTGTATTTGTGTGAGTGCAATACCATCTCCACCCAGCTGGCACGTGGCCTACAGAAAATCAAGCACACCCGTCTTTCACTCAGGCCTTCAAGAGCTATAAGTCTACTCAGCACACCTGTGTTGAAAGAACCTCTACAAACAAAGACCTCATCTTCAAGCTCCTGCAGAAACACCACTGGTAGGAACTGAACTTTAAACCTGTATTCGGAGGACTTAGCTGGCTTTACAAAAATGGGAAAGTAGTTTATTTTGTTTATTTTTCTTGATGACTTGAAAGTAATTTGTAATTTGTTTGTTTGTAGGTTTTCAACCTGCTTGGGTGTCATGTATTGAAAAGTACAAGGATTTAAAGAAAAAAAAAAGAGAAGAGAGAAATAAAATGAAAAGATGACACTGAGAAGAGTTGGTCCTGGATTTCTTTGATGGGAGCAAGCCCTTGTCAAGTTTGGGCAGAAGCTAAGGTGATTTGTAGAGGCCAGAAAACTTGACAGTGCCTCTGGGGGGGTTCTTCAGACATGCGGGCGCAATCGGCAGGGACTAGTGCAGGGGTGTCAAACATACGGCCCGCGGGCCGGATCCGGCCCGCCGAACAATTTAGTCCGGCCCTGTGGCTAAATGCATTATCATTATTATTTTTTTTTTTTTTTTTTATTTTTTTTTCCCAGTGTCCTGTCTGGCAATGTGGCAATAAGATGCCACAAAGAGCTCATCAGATTTTACTTTCACAAGTGGACAAGATAAAAGGAAGAGAATGATAAAACAATTATTGAAAAAAACATGTACTTCGTTTAATTGAAAATATGCAGTTCCTATATTGTCCACGAGGGGCGCTGTGTTTTAATTAACAGATTAAGCTTCAGGTGTGGAAAAATTCAAATAATTTCTTAATTTTTATCTGTTTGATGTATTTTATCATGCAGGACAGTGTTTTTAAGTTCCAAAAAATGTGAATAAATGTTTTTCAACATTGTATAATCACTGTGATCAGTTCTTATGCATAATGCACAAGTAAATGTTTAACTGAGTAAAAGTATTGTTGAAATTGCACATACTTTTCTTAAACACGCTGAGATTATTCATAATATATTGTGTAAAAGTGAAATTAACTTAATATAAAAATCAACAACAAGTCCACATTTATTAGTTCTATTTAATCTTGCAATGAGTTAACTCGTGTGGCCCTCTTGAGATCAGATTAAGCTGAATGTGGCCCCTAAACCAAAATGAGTTTGACACCCGTGGACTAGTGGATTCCGTGATCTTCAAAAAAATGGGATTTTAGGACAGGTTGTAAGTGTGTGTCTCCCTTTGGAATTCCAAATGTAATAAATATATGCATATTATAAGGGTTTTGTCTCTGATAGTGGTTTTCTTCCTTTGGTGCTAAATCTCTGAACCGGGTGAGGCGGGCTGTAGTGCATAAAACAGGAAGAACTAGAGGCCGTCTTAACACTGCTGATGTTTGTTTAAATGTTTTGCTTTTCCACATTAAGTACTGGGAATGTCAGCCATGTTCTTTTTTTTTTGCTGGAAGAAATTTGATCACGGTAAATTGTGACAATAGTATGTTTCCCCCTGTGGATCAGTGTGATTATTCCTTTTTTTCAGGTGAGACTGGGTTGTGTATCAACATAATGAACATAGAGCCTTTGCATTTTACAAAACAAAAAGTTAATCTAAAGGACAAACATCTTCTTCGAGGCCAAAAAAAAGTTATCCATAGTATTTATTTTTTCATTTACATTACAACCACACCCTGTCAAGTCATAAAACTTCATTAAAATGGACTTAAAAAAATTAATTACCCACATTGTTTTGGTGTTTTCCAGCTCCATAAACAAGGAGAACAACATGCATGCATAAAGCAGGCTGCTACATCTTTATCTAAATCTGCTCCCCCCCCCACCCCCAACAACAGCACTGGCATGTGCATTAGAGCTGCAAGCGAAGGGTTACACAATTTGCAACACATATCTAGTGAAACAACAATATAATGTTGATAAGAACATCCGTAATGCTGAATCAATTGACATAAACACAACATTACAAATGTAGCTTTTAAAGACAAATACTACAAATTATTTCTCTGTCTTTTATTTTTACATTTATATTTTATACTTTAAAACATTTACATGTTATGGTAAATGTCTTTACACTACATTCAGTCATTCACCCATACATGCACACATTCACACCCCGGTGGTGGTGACCTATGTCAGCAGCCACAGCTGCCCTGGGGCAGACCGACAGAAGTGAGGCTTCCAGACATCGGAGCCACCGGGCCCTCTGACCACCGCCAGCAGAAGATGCGGGTGAAGTGTCTTGCCCAAGGACACAACAATTAAAACAGTCAGAGCATGGGATCGAACTGGCAACCGGCTAGTTACAGGACAAACTCCCTAACTCTAGTGCCACCACGTTATTCTAAAGTTTCTTTTAGGAAACTAATATAAATACTATAAACAACGTCCCTAATGTTGAAATTACTGACTGATGGCTACGGAGACTTTAAAGATCCCCAGAGCAGTAAAGGCACAGCAACCTGTGAGAAACAGTTACACACCGGTCAGTGTATAACGCTTCATTGTGTGTCTGTGTGAGTCCATCTCTGCATAAATGCATTACACAATATGTTTGAAGTGGAAAAGAGAAGGCACACCAAAGAAGAGGCAGGTGCTCAAGGCAAAAGCAAGGACAATGTCCTTTGCCAGCCTTTATGTGTGTGGTGGAATGAGTATGTACCAGAATAATATTAAATTGTCCATGTTTCTGCCTTACTTCCACATTTTACTGTGGCACTATAACCATCATAATAAAAGTCAAACTGTCACACACATTTTCTTCTGCGACAACTTGTGTCTTTTAATCCAATTTGTGTCATAATCACTTTATTACTAATAATGTCTTTCTATTTTGGATTATTTTATTTTATCCCCTTTATTCTGCTCACCTTTCTTTTGTTTCTGCTGCATTTCTGCCTGCTTTTCATTTGTCTTGCATGCCCACTGACACAGAGGAGAGTTTACTGACATGAGAGTCAAAAAACAAACTGTGAGCAATACTTAAACCCCTTTGTGACTTGAGAAGCTAATAATTGTCGTCTGCTAGAGAGCAAAAGGTGTGAAGTTACAAGACGTGACACAGGTAGGCACAACTTTAAAGCAACACAGAACACAAACCTGCTGCCATTTAAATCAAGCACAGTATCTGGAGGCTAAGCCTTAAGAGGCCGTTTCAGTCGACAATGGGTGGTTAAGGAATACATACATTATTATTTAACAGCTAATCTTTCAGATAAAAAGAATCTTTAAAAAAGGACAAACAGGCTGATTTCATTCGATTCCATAGTGCTTTGACTGACCCTGCAACCTGCAAAGATTACCTCTGTAACCCAAAAACTGACAGAGTGGTTTTGATGTTTTTAGTCAGAAATGGAAGTGAGGTTACATAACTTCTGTCTTTTGTCTATTTCCTTCAGTTGAGATATTTCTCAGTTTGATTTCAAACTATTGAAATTAAAAAAACTGAACATAGAAAACAGGCTAAATCGTTTTCGATGTATTTGTGTGTGTGTGTGTGTGTGTGTGTGTGTGTGTGTGTGTGTGTGTGTGTGTAAAAACTCTATCGGATTATTTCTATATTGATATTGTACATCAAAAATATATCCGTCCACTTATCTATGCAGGGTCACGGAGGCGCTGGTGCTTATCTCCAGTGGTGATGGGCCGAGAAGTGCATCACAGAGACACACAGGATAAACAGTCATGTACACACAAACTCAAACCTAAGGGCAATTAAGAGAGACCAATTAACCAAAATGCCTGAATCTGGGAGGACAGACCCACACACACACAGGGAGAACTTGCAAACTCCATTCAAAACCCAAGGATGATTTGAACCCAGGAACAGCTGCAACCTAACACTGCTACCAACTGTGTGCTGTGCAGCCCTAAATCAAAAATAAAATGAATATATTTCCTATTAGGGTTGTCAAAATAATCAATGCCTCAATATAATCAATACAAACATTATTCAAATATACTGATTTGCGTCAAAATCAGACATTGCTGGTGAAGATTCTCAGTCATCCAGGTTATGGTCATTCCAAAAAAAAAAAAAAGTAAAAAACAAAGAAACTGGACTTGTTTTCCGTAGTTGAAGACGTTTCGCTTCCTCTCCCGGAAGCTTTCTCAATTCAAAAAGTTTTTTGAATTGAGAAAGCTTCTTCAACTACGGAAAACAAGACCAGTTTCTTTGTTTTTTACTTTTTTTTTTTTTTTTTGGACATACAAGACATTCACATTTGCCCAGATTGTTGCACTTCTCCCTCCAGGAGCGTTGCAATAACGGAGGTTCCACTTCATTGATTCCTTACCTGAACAAAATAATCTGATTCTGGAAGTTTTAAACTCCGTCAACATGTGGAGTTCAGCAAGAACAAAATATGTGAGCCTCTTTATTGACAAAGTGAATACAAAAGTCTCTCCCTATAAAGCAGGTGGCCAAAACACAAATACAAACCACAGCATCATACCTAACAGTAGGACAACACAAGTTAACACTATCTAGCTTTACAGACACAGACAGGGTTCTGTCCATCTGAGCTGCCCCTTCCCGATTCACTCCCTAGGTGTTCAGCTCTCAAAAATGTTCATCAGTTGTCTGCTCAGATGACTAATAAGTTGTGAAAAAATAAACCAAACAGGTACAGCCCCTCCATTACTTCTCTATTTAGTCTCAAAGGCATCAGAGGCTAATGTGGCTAATTATAATACAGGTTATAGTGGAGCCAGACTGAAGCTGACCATTAGAGCAGAAATAAGTAGGAACCATATTAAACTGGGTGATCAAACTGCTATTTGATCACTAAAGAAAATATATTGCAAAGTTACAAGAAAGACAAAAAATGTACATGGCTGCTCCTAAAGATGGACCAGATCCTTATTTTCAACGTAAAGAATATATTTGCTATGCACCTGATCTAAGTCTGTCTTTTGCATAAAATCTTTTCAAGATTGCACACTAAAGATAAGCAAATATATTGATATAAGATAATTGTATAACTGAATCTTAGGTGCATACTCCAATAATGGATTTTAACACTTATACTATTAGTTCTATAAGCTTTACTTTTTCACCAGACAGCAAAGTGACATTTAAATTACATATTTGTCTAATGGAAGGCTAAAAGTAAAGAAGATTGGAACCGATAAAAATAAAATTAGGCAGAATTATATATACGCAGCAATAAATAAACCAATATACTTAAGATTTAAGATGTATATAAAAACATTTCAAACAATTATATGAAATTTATATCTCTTTTAAAAATGTCCAATTTATTTATTTGATCACATTTTATAATGGAATTAACTTTCATATTTATTTCTACTTTTTCTCAACATATTTATTTAAGGATTTTATTTTCATTTTACGGTTTTTCGTTTTACTTATAGTTGCTCTTATTTTTCCATAGAATTTCCTTATCTTGTCTTTGTCAGAGTTGAGTATTGACTTGGCATTTTGTTTAGTATTAGTTTTCAGTTTTTTCCTCCTTGTTAGGGTTTTAGTTATGATTTGACTTTATAGTCAATCACGTCATCAAATGAAAATGTTATAAGCAGCAGGTACCATGAAAAAACACTGTTCGAGACATTTGTTGCTGTTGTTCTTTCAAAGAAGAAATTGTTGATTGTGACAAAGTGGCTGTGATAGCAGCAGCTACACGTGTGTCCTCCTGTGCTGCCATGTTTATTTTGGCTTGGATGTTGGCTTGACACCTCTTGCTTTCATCACAGCTGGTATGGCCTGTCTAAAACAATAATACTGCAACGTGATTGGCCTGAACCATTTTGGGTTCGGGCCAAAGCGATTGAGATGGGAGTGGGACAAGATGGATTCTTGTGTGTTTATGAACGCACAAACACTGCGAGAATTCCTCTTCCAGGCAAGGTTAGTTGTAACCCTGGATGTGTGCAAATTCTAGCCAGTCGCAAGCTCACACTCCCAGGTCATGGAGCCTCAGTTTACTCTGGTTAATCCAGGTGGAAACAGGTCCACCAACCTGGTTCTGTAGCTCAGACTGAGCTCTTGTCAGGAAATCATGCTGAGGAAGCTCAGTGCTTTAAGCTTAAAAGGGCCCAGAGCAAGTTAAAGCGGTTTTAAGGTCTCCTTGCTCTTGAAGGAAAGAGGGTTAAAAAAATAATACTTCTCAAAAAACAAACAAACAGAGGTTGTAAGCAAATAGAGATTGAGACATAAACCCACAGTGATGGTCTTCTGCTGGATTGGCTCCCTTTGTGTCTCCCCGTGTGAAGACCAAAAAATAAATTCTCGGGAGGAAGGTTTGCACTTCCCTGGTTCAAATTATTAGCCAATCACAAGAAGCTCTGTCAACAGGACTGGTCTCATATTTAATTCACTATGGAGACTGAAATAAAAATTATAATTGAAATCTTGAGAAAGGTTGGGCTTTCTCTGGCTCATTAGCAACAAAACATTTGCATTTTTATTAAAGCAAGGTCTGAAACTTTTTTCTTTATTAGACAAAAAAAAACTCTACCGTGGTTATTCCATTATCACAAGTAGCATTTCTTTTTAGTCTTTTTTTTATTTTAGTACAGACATTTAGCAACAATGTTAAACTGAATTTATATCTGAAAATGTACCAGAATCTTATGAATTCAGCATCTTTCTTTACATCAAGAAATGTTGGTTTAGGACATCTTAACAGGTAGTTTCAAAGAAGTTTTTCATTTCACCCACTCCTGTCAAAGACTATGGTTCGGGAGATGTTTATGGCATTTAATGTTCCAGTTGTTTATTTTAAACAGTTTGTTTTTGGTCCCATAAGTGAGTTTCAAAGTGTTTCATTCATACCCATTCAACTCCACAAAGGGGCGCTATTGATGTACAAAATGTTTCCCGATAAATTTGTGATTTATCGTGAGCATTTGAATACATTTGTACATGTTTGTCTTTAACTTTTACACCTGAAATGTGCTCTGTGGTCATTTGAGTTGTGATTTGGTACAACTTAAATACCGTAACTGAACTAAAGTGTATACATTTAAGCGTAACTTTAAACCTTATCCTTTCACATGTTTAGATATCCACCATTAAGATACCAATGGGAGACTCTTTGGACTCAGGAAGGAGAACAGGCTGTGATCCACTGATTGAGTAAGTACAGCCCACCCACCAGCCCCTCCCACTTATTTTTAGGTGTGTGTGTGTGTGTGTGTGTGTGTGTGTGTGTGTGTGTGTGTGTGTGTGTGTGTGTGTCAAGCTTGAGTGAACTGAGCTGTTGTGACCAGACTAAGTGTGTGTGCCTCATATCAGTGTGTCCTCAATTGCTCTCACTGTATGGGGCACTTAAGTCCTAAGACGTGCACATGCACGTGCGCGCACACACACACACACACACACACACACACACACACACACACACACACACCAGCTCTACATGTCTGCACAGCTACACCCACACAGGCTCACTGTTTTGATGTAAACTCAAGTGGACCAGCGGTTCAGTCAACCTCCTCACCAACGTCTCTTCTCTCTTTTTCCCTTCATCTTTCATTGCCTCTTTTCCTGTGACACTTTTGTGCATGTCACGCAACCCTGTGCTCTCTCTCTCTCTCTCACACACACACACACACACACACACACACACACACACACACACACACACACACACACACACGTGATGTCAGGCTCTCAGCCAAAGCCATGCACCTTTGTCAAGGGAAAAGCACTTAACCACGCTCATATACACAAATACTCTGCATTCACGCACATCCATGTGTGATTTAGAAAAAATGTTCATCCTTACTGCTCTCACGCACATGCATTTACAAGCCTTTACTTTAAGCCACCGTCCTTTCACCATCTCGTGCCCTGCTTAGCTCTCTAGGTCTCGTCGGGTCTTGTGTGTGCGTGACTGTTGGCTGGATTTGGTGAGGGTGAATTAGCTCAGCGACCCAGATTTTTACCAGAGGAGTCAAGACATCAGCTGAGGGTGGAAAAAATTACTCAAATCTACTATAAAGTGAATTTATATTGAGGATGTTTTTTATTGTTTGTCTCTTTTATCACAGTGTTCAATGTTTGTGAAATGCCCTGTTCAGTAACTACAAAAGAAAAAATTAAGCCTTTAATTACTGCTGCTCAAGAAAACTTTCCTCTTTCTGACGTCTGAATTCAGTGACCTCAGGTCACTTGAATTACTCTCAAAAAACTGCCTCCTTGACCCAACCCAGTCTGGTATCAAAATTTGCCACTTCACTGAAACAACTCTGTTAGCTATGAAAGAAGCCCTAAAGAGGACTGTGATTTCCTCATATCCATGTTCTCTAGCATGGGCATTACAGGGAAAGCCCACTCCTGGTTTAAGTCGTACCTCACTGGTTGGCCAGTCAAGATAACCTGGCTTGGTCCCCCAAGGCTCAGTACTTAGACCTCTTCCCTTTGCCATATACACACCCTCACTGGTCCAGATCATGTGATTAAACGGTTTTTCATATCGCTGTAATGTGGACAATTTCCACTAGTCTCAGCACAAATCTCAGGCTGTCTCTATGACATATAGCCCACTATCCCTAACTAAACCTATCTGAAGAAATGACTGTATATACCTGATGCACCTTTTCCTTCTTTTGGCACCTTCTTTGATTATTGAGCCAATGTGAATTTCTCCACTGTGAGATCAATAAAGTCTATCTTATCTTATCCTAAAACTGAGCTGTTTGTCCTTTCAGCCAAACTGACCCTACATTACAATATCTGCATCAAAAAAGAATCCTCATCTCTTGTTCCATGAAGATAGCTATAAACTTGAGTGTGATCAATGTCCAGCTAACTTTTAAATATGACTTTGCCTCCATTGCTTGATCATGCTGCTTCAAATTGCTAAACATAAAAAAGGCCAAGCCTAACCCAGTACACCACTCAGGTCCTGGTGGAGTCTCCTGCCTGACTACTGCAATGCCCTCCTAAATGGTCTCTCTGTGCTGTGAAACCTCTGCAGATGGTTTGAAATGTGTTGCTGTATCTGCTCTTCAATACAGCCCAATGCATAAACTAAAAACAACACTTGGGTTTTATCTATCATTCATCTATTTCTAGTAAGAGGGCTTCATTATCAAATTGGTTTCATTGCTAAATCGCTTCTAGCATATTGTTGCTCTCAGGCAAACATGACCAACCTTAATTTTTTTATTCTGTTTTGTTTGTGAAGATCAACTCTACTGATCTGGCTGTGTTGTCATAAAAATATTTAAAGTGGAAAGCATCAAAAAGAGTAACTTTAACCAAAGAGCACCAATTTATATCAAGAAGCAAGATCTTTTTTTCATTTACTAAAAAGTTACATTTTAGGAGACACAATGTTTCTCACTGATAAAAGTGATATGATGAAGCCTACTTTATTAAATGGAGTTGGTCTTTGCAGGTTCTGGAAAAGGTCTTCTGAGGTGTAGGACAGGGTTAGGGTTAGTTGTTTTTGTTTTTTAACTTTTTTTGGAATGTCATCTCAAGACACTTTCCAAAGTCAAATTCAATCAGATTATACAGATTGTTCAAATAAATTCCTATATAAGGAAACCAGTTGATTGCATCAAAGTCCCAACAAGCAGCATTCACTCCTGGGGAAGCGTAGAGCTACAGGGAGAGTCGTCTGCATTGTACATGGCTTTGCTGCAATCCCTCATACTGAGCAAGCATGAAGCGACAGTGGGAAGAAAAACTCCCCATTAACGGGAAGGAAAACCTCCGGCAGAACCAGAACCAGGCTCAGTATGAACGGTCATCTGCCTCGACCGACTCGGGTTTAATTATCAAATTGTAAAATAATAATTAATTTTATGTCCCACAATGGAGATATTCAGTTGTGACGGTGGCAAACACACACAATTATTAGTGATTGAGAGAGGAAAAAAAGAAGAATACAAGAAAACTTAAAAGTAAACTGTCTTATCTAAAGTTAGTTCTACAGATAAAACACAGAGGACAATATAAGGGTAAATATCAGACTAAATATTGAAATGTTGAAGGAAAAACAAAGTTATTGGGTAGTGGAAGAAAAATAACTCTACCTCTCTGTAACCTATATACCTAACACATGATAATAGAGTATGCGATATTTCCATACATACAATTCTATAAAGTTCCAAACTTATACAAAGCGCACTATGTATCAAAGTCCAGCTGTGTATCATATACTGAGGCAAAGGTGAAAAATGAGAAGGGATGCTTAATCATGGAGAACATAGAACAGGAGGTAATATTTTATTTTAATGTATGTTCTTCTTGTTTTAATTATTTATTTTAGAACCTGCTTGGGAACAGATGACTATTTATTGTGCCCTAATAAGAGGGTGTGCTTGCTTTTCATGATAATTGCCTATGCACAGTATTTTATATAAATGACAATTTGATGCCTTTAAAACCACTTTGTTGTGAATTGCTCACTTTGTTAAAGTGAGAGGGTGTTTCACATGCGTAACACAGCAGAGAATCATGAGCCTGCAGGTGAGGAGGGAGCAGGATGGAAAACGGAAGGAAATGCCAACATTGCTGTGCTCCATGACTTGTTTAGCTGACAAAACTACTAATAGGTTTTAATTGTCCATGGCTCTGTGATTAATAGGCTGCAATTACTGTAACCCATGACAACCTGAAATATATCTAGGACTCTAAACAAGGCTGGTCAATCAAAATCACAGGGCAAAAAATCTAAGCTGATCACAATGAAAGAAAAATATCAAACATAGACAAATTCAAACACAGTTAAAACAGAGAGGATGACAAGTATTTACATTTTACTTAGATGTCCAATGTTATTTTTAAAGTATCAAAAGCAGAAATCAAATGCAACAGAAACTAAACTGTTCTCTCAGTATGTACTGACTTCAGAGAAATGCTACAGTAGACTTCAGAAAAGCTGTTGACCGGACCTTGAACCTCTTTACCTTAGTAATCATTTTTTTCTACATCATCCCGTTCCACGGCTTCAAACAGACTTTTTGATTTGTAGGAAAGGTTAAAACCTTTTTTAAATTCATGTGTTGCTTCAAAGGCTTTTTGCACTCTGTAGACACTGCTGCTCATGCACAGAGGAAGTCTTCAGATAAGTGAATGGGGTAACTCTGATGCCTGCATGATTATATTTTCACTGAGAAAACAGAATGCTTGAGAAGTTCAGCCGCTTCAAACTAGTTTTTCTGCAGTTAAAAGATTGGGCTGAAGCTTTCCTCAGACAGTTCGTCACTGTGGGCTGTTCAAGTGTTCGGTTGTGAATTCAGGTAATAGGTTTATTTAAATGTGCAAGGTAGTTGTGGCCCCCCCTTCACCATTTCATATGTTTTTTTACACTTTCATTAATATGTTTTTATGGAAATGTTACACCAGCTTTTATCCTTCAAGGAGACATTCAGCACCTGCTTTGAAAACCGATAATTTGAATTCATTTTCTACAACCTGCTCATTGACTGTAAGGAAGTTAATTTTTTGGACCCCAGTTAATAAAATCTAAATAATATCTGTTTGCAGAAGGCAAGATTCACCTGAGAGAACAGGTCACCACCCCTTCAATCATTAAATGTAAGCCCCACCCACATTGCAAACATGACCACATGACCTATGATTTATGGCCTGTTACCCCATCGCCTATGACCTGTGACTTATGACCTAAGATTCATGACCTTTTAACCTAAGACTTGTGACCTACGTCATCATCTTTATGATTACCTGATTCTAGCGGCCATTTTCAGACAATGAACCCTTTATGTTTAGCACAATACTGGCCTTTATCCATCTAACAACCCCCTCAATGTGACAGCCTTAATGATTGCCAGATACAAGTGGCCATTTTGAGACCACCTCCTGGCTATGCCACCTCCTCACCTTGTGGGTGGAGTTTCCGGCTTAAATACATCGAGATTAAGACATTCCTTTTGTCAAAAAATCAAAGACTCACCACAAATTGGAGAAGCGAATCATTGGATCATCTGCGATAGTTATGGATGAAGAATCAATCTCAACCCTCTTCAATAACACGTATGCAGCATGCGAGATCGCTATTATCCAACCCCGAGAAATGGAATATGTTGAGGATCACCCCGGGACACCCCCCCAATGAGAAAAACATCAGCGTCGAGAACTCAAACAATCGACAAATCCATTCAAGCGGGACATCTCTACTATGCCTGATCCTAATCTCTATCTTCCGAAATTTGAGCCATACAATTAACATCCCCAGGAATCAACATTTTATCTATGTCAGGTGCAAATGGAGTGAAACATTGAGAGTGGTCTTTAAAGGTATATAGCCATGTAATATGCTTATATAAAAGACCAAAAACCATTTGATCATGATAAAATAAGGTTAAGTACACCAAGCCTCCATCTTGATAGTGTTTCGATAGTCCTTTTTGAGCCAAAAAATAATTCCCTTTCGGGCTTGTGGAACAGATATAAACAGACATGGCACCATGTACTGGCAGTATCGCAGAACTATCATAATGCCAAATATATAAATCAATTGTAAATAATGCCGGATCGAGCCTGACCCTCTGTAATGCCTCACAATAAAGCGACAGGTCAGCGTGATCAAAGACCAACGATCTACAACAATTTTAGGAGCCTTATATCAAAACATTTACTCCTGTAAATCAACTCTGTGGTCACATCTCAGCCTCGGCAGGTTTAGCGTCCGCCTCAGTGGACACCAACTTTCATACTGTATTCTCAGCGACATTCCAGTCTTCTCCCTCTTGGAATCATATTTTTTTTAGTCCCCCTGGATATTGGACCATTCTTCATTGTTTTGCTGGGAGATGCTAATAGCCGTTAGCTGCTTCCTTGTTTAACCCCTGCAGCACCTGCGTGGTACATGCTTCAGTTAATATTGTAAATGAACATGAAAGGCTTTATTTACTAACAAATTCAGCAAAACAGCTAATATGCCAGCAGGACATGATAATCTTCCATGTGATCATGGAATTGATACCTGAAAGATTCTCTTTAGTGCAATATGGGAAATCATTACATTTAGTCAAAAAAGACATGAGTGATTATGGTCTTTGTGATTCATGGCGTTCTCTTCATCCTAAAAGTGAGGAATATACTTTCTTTTCAAATGTCCATCATTCCTACTCATGTTTGGACTGTTTCTTAATCAGTAGCTCACTGCTGTCTGACATTTCAAATGCTGTAATACATCCTATTGCTGTCAGTGATTTAACCTTAATAGATAAAAAAAGGTAACATCACAAGACAAAAGCTGGAGACTTAATACATCCTCTGGGAGGCAGGGAAAGTAGTGATGAGAGGTAAAAAAAATTATTCTCATCTCATAAAAACAAAATAGAAAACAAAAAGATTCCGGAATTAGAGGGAAAAAATATATTACTAGAAACCTTCCAGGAAGAGGAAAAGCTGTATAAAAGCCATAAAGCAAAATTAGAATTAAACAAATATATTTAAAAGCAAAATAAATTTTTAACTTAAAGACTTCAAATAGAAAACTTTGAAGATAACAATAAGTCAGGAAGCTTTTTAGCTAATCAGCTAAAAAATAAATAATATATATATATATATATATTTGCAGTTTCAGACTCAACTGGTAATACATTACATGATCCTGAAAGTATTAACAACACCTTCCAAGACTTCTACAAAAGACTTCCTTATACACATCGCAGACAAACATCAGATAATGACATCAAGCAATTTCTGGATAAAATAACACTTCCTAAATTATCAGATAGTCAAACAATGACCCTGGATTCACCACTGACAACAGGCAAACTTCAAGAATCTCTAAAAAGCATGCCCAATAAAACGGCTCCAGCTTCACATGGATTCCCAGCTGAGTTTCATAAAGAATTCTGGAAAATTCTGGTACCAATGTTCAACCGAATATTGCAAGAAAATCAGGAAAATGGCACATTCCTGGCTAATATGAATTCTGCTACAATTAGTCTGGTTCTTAAGCCAAGCAAATATGCCGTGTTTTCTACCATCTATCATCCAATTTCCCTTATTAACGTTGATATTAAAATAATATGTAAAGCTCTTGCACAACGATTTGATAAAGTCACTCCTCTCATAATCCACCCTGATAAAACTGGTTTCATCAGAGGAAGGCAGTCATCCACAAACACACGCAGATTACTTAATTTAACAGATTATTCCTATAGTAAAAAAAATTATCTTTAGATGCAGAAAAAGCATTTGATAGAGTTAAATGGAAATTTTGATTTGCTACTCTACACAAATTTGGTTTTGAAACTTGTTTTTTATAAATTTGTTAAAAATTGTATACAGTTTCCCACAGGCAGCAACAATTAGACAAACTAATGTCATTAAAGGTATAAAATGCATAAAAATAGAGCATAAAATTAGTCTTCATGCAGATGATGTATTACTCTATCACCAGCACTAAAACACCTCGCTCTCTCAAGTAATTTGAGTACTATAGTACTGCCAATTAACTGCTCTTTACAGAACCCTCTAGATTTACAACTGCAGTCAGGTAGTATTAAATATTTGCTATTAAAAATATTGCTGTGTAGGCCTCACCCCTGGTGGCTTCCTCTGCCCCTACTCGCATGTAGACATTTAGGGTTGTAGGTTCTTGGGGGCGGGGCTGTGCTGGGCACCCATTTTTTGGCACTTCCAGACGCTTGAGAACAACATGCAACAACATGACATTTGAGCAGGTGGAGGCAGGCTCCGGGTCTTTTTCACACCCCTGTTCTTTGATTGCCACCTGGAGTCTGGGACCTGGAGGGGTAGTGGGCCACCTGGTCCGGGGTCTTGGCTGGCGGTAGACGTTGGGTCCGGGTGGCCGGCACTGGGGGAGGTAGCACCTCATGGTCCCGGGGGGTGGGGGGGTGATCTGGTTGGTTGTCCCGTTCAGTTCATGTTCGCCCCATCTCTGGGTGGGTGGGCCTGTGGGTCACCTGGTCTGGGGCCGGAATGGGGGTAAGAACTGGACCATGTATCGGGTAGGCTGGGTTGTGGTGGTCCGCCCCCCCATCTTGATTTTAGGGTTCACCTACTGAGTGCGGGGGCTGGAAACCCCTCTGGGGTGCTGGTAGGAGTGTTTGCATGTGGGGGCACTAGGGTGGGAATGAGTCAATGTGACTGTGTATGTAGTTTTCTTTTTGTTTATTTGTCAGGTTGGGTTTGTACTGTCCCCTCTCCTGGGACATCCCAGGTCTCCACTAAGTGTGGAGCCCACCCCGCTACCTGCTCCGTTCGCTGGCGCATTGGTGCATTGGTGGTCCTCGGTGCTCGAGCGGACACCGGCTTGCTCCTGGTGGCTGCTTCGCGGGGCTGACCCCCCGTGGCTTGGTCAGGGGGGTCAGCACCCATCACCCACCATAAAGGAGATTTTAGGATGTGAAAAAGGAGCAAGCGATACCACAGCAGTGATACAGACACATACAGAAAGATTTTGGTGGAGCAAAGAGTAACAGACAGGCAGAAGGAGAAGTAAAACCTCTATTTCTAATGAAATTCATTATGCTATTTAGAGTCACGTAATACCATAGTCTGATAAAGCTGGTCACTTAATAGATATCTATTTCTCTTTTTAAATTCAGGAATGACTTGACAGGAAAAAAAGATTGTTTGGAGAGGCTGAGACTATTAAGAAAGTCTTTAAATAATGACATAGTCTTGTTGGGTGAGAACAATTTTATTTGAAAGTTTACAATGTTTAGCAACAGCTCTCAGAGATTAAGTGGAGTTGTCTCAGATCATACACTTCCCTGGTCTTGAATTGATACATGAATTCTGTCTGAAGAACTTCATACAAGAGGGTCTCCGTCACTGTCATGACACGATGATCCTCGGCCTGTATGGTGTACATGGCCAGCAGACTCTGGATAGAAGGGATGAGTTGCAGCGTATGGAGTCTACGCATGATGGGGTTAAAATGTAAAATGTTGTTGATAATAGTCTTCGTTCACCACCATTTCTGACAGGTAATGTCGATCGGATGAAGTAACGCAGTTTTGACCTTCCGGGGGTTGACAGCTTTCGGGGACTTCCCCATCAACCTCTATAGTTGACCCTTTTTCTCCACCGTCAGTCTCTAGCGTCAAACCTTTCTCTCTGCCATCAGCATTCAACACCTTCACCTCTGCTGACCCATTCACCACGATTTCTCCAGTTTGGGTGTGTACAACAATAATCTCACCCGGAGATAGTGCTCGGGATGAGGAGGTAGAGGAGGATTGTAGGGTAGAAGACGGGTGAAAGAAGGTGGTACAGACCCAGATTATAGGTTTCGCTTGAGTCCGCATGGAAGTGGGTGTCCTCTCACCCTCTATGCCAGTACACAGGCATCATGACACGTCTGTTTGCTGTCCTGAAGAATTTACTGTCTGTTTTTTCTCGAACTGAAGAATTGTGTCATGATTTGTCTTTGGATGAACCCGGACACAGCACGCACACACAGAGCTAGTTCTTGAAGTGAGTTTTATTGCACAGAATGATGAGTGAATGACGAGAGGAACCAGAGTCTTTATGGACGGAGGTGAAGGGTGCGGAAGCTGGCTGGCAGGAGGAGCACGAGAGACTGACCCGGAGGAGACTCGGGAGCGGAGGACTTGAAGGCTTGAGCTGAGTAGCCTGACTGGAGAGCGTAGAACTGAGGAGCTGAAGACCGTGGAGCAGAGTTGCAGAGCTGAAGACCGTGGAGCGGAGTTGCTGAACTGAAGATCGTGGAGCGGAGTTGCTGAGCTGAAGATCGTGGAGCGGAGTTGCTGAGCTGAAGATCGTGGAGCAGAGTCGCTGAGTTGAAGACCGTGGAGCAGAGTCGCTGAGCTGAAGACCGTGGAGCAGAGTCGCTGAGCTGAAGACTGTGGAACTGAGCTGAGCCGAAGACCGTGGAGCTGAGTGGATTCTTGGAGGTGCAGAAAGGCGCGGGCGCAGGAACTCTGGCAACCAGACGTGGGAAAATCTCTGGTTGCTGAAGATGTTTCTGTGCAGCCGAGAGGATTCTTGGAGGTGCGGACAGGCGCGGGCGCTGGAACTCTGGCAACCAGACGTGGGAAAGTCTCTGGTTGCCGAAGACGTCACCGTGCAGCCGAGAGGATTCTTGGAGGTGAGGGCGCAGGAACTCTGGCAACCAGACGTGGGAGGATCTCTGGACAGAGGCGCAACAGAGGATGAAACAGACAGAGACTGAACGGGAGTGAACACTACGGGCCGGCAACGAGAGCAGAGAGAGGTATGTTTAAATAGGGGTGGGACCAGGTGGAGGCAGTTGCGGGTTAATTGCAGCCTGACAGGTGGAACCCATCAGGCTGCGCATTAACGAGAGAGAGGGAGAGAGGCTCAGCATGCAGCCCTCACGCTGCATCCTGACAGTACCCCCCCCCCCCCAAGGCCGGACACCGGACGGCCCAGAATCTCCACGCTGGGTGGGTGGAGGGGGCCTAGGAAGGCGGGCAAGAGTCAAACTGAGAGACCAAAGAGCCAGCAAGCACCAAAGGGACCAGAGAACACTGGGGGAACCAAAAGGACCAGAGAACACTAGGGGACCCAAAGGGGTCAGAGAACACTAGGGGACCCAAAGGGGTCAGAGAACACTAGGGAAACTAAAGGGGACAGAGAACACTAGGGGAACCAAAGGGGTCAGAGAACACTAGGGGAACTAAAGGGGTCAGAGAACACTAGGGGAACTAAAGGGGTCAGAGAACACTGGGAACCAAGGAGCTAGAGAATACAGGGGACCAAGGAGCTAGAGAACACTAGGGGACCAAGGAGCTAGAGAACACTAGGGGACCAAGGAGCTAGAGAACACTAGGGGACCAAGGAGCTAGAGAACACTAGGGGACCAAGGAGCTAGAGAACACGGGAGAACCCAGGAGCTAAAAACACTGATGTGTCGGAGCACGACTAGGGCGTGGCACATCAGGGAAAGGTCCGAGCGCTTGACAGCGCCGGAGGAAAGAGCAAGCGCTAGACAGCGCCGGGGGAAAGAACGAGCGCTTGACAGCGCCGGGGGAAAGAGCGAGCGCTTGACAGCGCCAAAGGGGAGGAACGGCGCACACAGCGCCAAAGGGAAAGAACGGGCGTACACAACGCCAAAAGGGAAGGATCGGGCGTACACAACGCCAAAAGGGGAGGATCGGGCGTACAGAAACGCCGAGGGACGAGCGTACAGAAACGCCAAGGGACGGGCGTACGGAAACGCCAAGGGACGGGCGTACGGAAACGCCAAGGGACGGGCGTACGGAAACGCCAAGGGACGGGCGTACGGAAACGCCAAGGAACGGGCGTACGGAAACGCCAAGGGGGAGGAACGGGCGTAAGGAAACGCCAAAGGGAAGGAACGGGCATATGGAAACGCCAAGGAACGGGCGCGCACAACGCCAAAGGGGAAGGAACGGGCGTACACAACGCCAAAGGGGAAGGAACGGGCCAACAGCAGCGCTAAGGAAGGTAACGGGCGTATGAAACGCCAAGGGGGGGAAAAGGACAGGCGGACTGATACGTCAGAGCTCAACAGCGCAAGAAAACACTGGAGCACCACTAACGTACAGAGACACCGGGGGAAAAGGAAAGGGCGTGCGAAAACGCCAAAGAACGGGCGTATGGGAACGCCAAGGGCAAGGAACGGGCATATGGGAACGCCAAGGGCAAGGAACGGGCGTATGGGAACGCCAAGGGCAAGGAACGGGCGTATGGGAACGCCAAGGGCAAGGAACGGGCGTATGGGAACGCCAAGGGCAAGGAGCGGGCGTATGGGAACGCCAAGGGCAAGGAACGGGCGTATGGGAACGCCAAGGGCAAGGAACGGGCGTATGGGAACGCCAAGGGCAAGGAAACGCCGGAGCGTGAGGGAAGCGCTGGGGCCCAAGGGACGAGATCGCCGGGGCGTGAGGGAACCGCCGGGGCACAAGGTAAGCAACTCGCCGGGGCGTGAGGGAAACGCCGGGGCGCAAGGGAAGTAACTCGCCGGGGCGTGGGGGAAACGCCGGGGCGCAAGGGAAGTAACTCGCCGGGGCGTGAGGGAAACGCCGGGGCGCAAGGAGTGATCGCCGGGGCGTGAGGGAAACGCCGGGGCGCAAGGAGTGATCGCCGGGGCGTGAGGAAAACGCCGGGGCGCGAGGTAAGCAACTCGCCGGGGCGTGAGGGAAACGCCAGGGCGCAAAGGAGAGACTCGCCGGGGCGTGAGGGAAACGCCGGGGCGCAAAGGTAAGTAACTCGCCGGGGCGTGAGGGAAACGCCGGGGCGCAAAGGAGAGACCGCCGGGGCGTGCGGAAAACGCCGAGGCAGAACGGGCGCATGGCAGCGCCAAGGGGTAAGTGCAGGCGTACTGATATGCTAGGGCTCAACAGCGTACGGAAACGGTGGAGCACAACTAGCATACAGATAAGCCAAGGAGGAGGATGGGCGTATGGGAACGCCAGGGAAAGAACTGGCGTATGGAAACGCCAGAAAAAGGTACAAGCGGACCATAACACTAGGGCTCAACAGCGTATAGAGACGCTGGAGCACAACTGGTGTATGGTAACACCTGGGGAAAGAACCGACGTATGGGAACGTCAGGGGAAGCAAGAACGAAGGCGTCCTAACACGCCAGAAAACACGAACGGAGGGCGTCCTAACACGCCAGAAAACAGGGAATGCGCCGAGCAGCAACTGGCCAAGCACGCCAGAGGCTCAGCCGGCGACATGGGAGCGCCGGAGGGCTCCGGCGGCGGCCTGCATGCGCTGGGCAGCGACAGGCTGGCGCACCAGAGGGCTCAGCCGGCGACTAGAAGCGCCGGAGGGCTCTGGCAGCGCCCAAACACGGAGGAAGACCAAACAAGAGGATTAGGCCAGGGAAACAATGGACTACTACACTAGACGGAGGTATGAGGCTAAGACGGGGTTGCGAGACTAAGACAGAGGCTACTAGACTAAGACTACAAGACTAAGACAGGACTCGAGAGGAACTACAGGGGCTAGACGGGAAAACCAAAACAAACCAGAAAACTAGGAGGGGGACCGAAACCTAGAGCTAAACTATAAAACCAAGTAAAACAAGGAGACGAGGGCAGGTGCAACTAAACTGATGAAAAACTAAATAACTACAGCTAAAAATAGGAACACGAGCAAAAAAGGAAATCTAGGGTGAAAACTAAAACTCAGGACCAGAATACGAAAGCCTAAGGGGAAACCTAGAACACTTGAACCGGACTGAAAATAAACCCAAAGCAAACGGAAACTCAAATACTTCTAAATAAAACGGAAAAAACCTGCTAAATAATTCCTAAACACAAAATTCCTAGATAAACCAAACCTATATAAATTATCAGAAAGCTGAAAAACTAACCAACTTAAGAACTCTAAAGGAACACTAGAAAACTGTAAAACCAAAGAATACTAAGTAATTCAAAAACTCGGGACCAAAATAACTCAAAAACGACAACTAGAAAACTGGATGTCTAACTAAAAAACAAGAATCTGAAAAATAAAGCTGAACTAGGTAACTAGGATCTAAGGTAGGAACTGAGACACGCAGACAGGAACTTGAGATCGCAGGTAGGAACTGGAGACTCAGACAGGACGTTGAGAGCGGGGACCTTGAGACACGGACAGGAAGTTGAGCACGCAGACAGGAACTGAGGCGGGGCGGATCCTACCAGCTTCCGCACCTAGGCTCTGTGCGTGCTCGGGTTCATCCTTTGGCCGGCCCGTAACTGTCATGATTTGTCTTTGGATGAACCCGGACACAGCACGCACACACAGAGCTAGTTCTTGAAGTGAGTTTTATTGCACAGAATGATGAGTGAATGACGAGAGGAACCAGAGTCTTTATGGACGGAGGTGAAGGGTGCGGAAGCTGGCTGGCAGGAGGAGCACGAGAGACTGACCCGGAGGAGACTCGGGAGCGGAGGACTTGAAGGCTTGAGCTGAGTAGCCTGACTGGAGAGCGTAGAACTGAGGAGCTGAAGACCGTGGAGCAGAGTTGCAGAGCTGAAGACCGTGGAGGGGAGTTGCTGAACTGAAGATCGTGGAGCGGAGTTGCTGAGCTGAAGATCGTGGAGCGGAGTTGCTGAGCTGAAGATCGTGGAGCAGAGTCGCTGAGTTGAAGACCGTGGAGCAGAGTCGCTGAGCTGAAGACTGTGGAACTGAGCTGAGCCGAAGACCGTGGAGCTGAGTGGATTCTTGGAGGTGCAGAAAGGCGCGGGCGCAGGAACTCTGGCAACCAGACGTGGGAAAGTCTCTGGTTGCCGAAGACGTCACCGTGCAGCCGAGAGGATTCTTGGAGGTGAGGGCGCAGGAACTCTGGCAACCAGACGTGGGAAAATCTCTGGTTGCTGAAGATGTTTCTGTGCAGCCGAGAGGATTCTTGGAGGTGCGGACAGGCGCGGGCGCTGGAACTCTGGCAACCAGACGTGGGAAAGTCTCTGGTTGCCGAAGACGTCACCGTGCAGCCGAGAGGATTCTTGGAGGTGAGGGCGCAGGAACTCTGGCAACCAGACGTGGGAGGATCTCTGGACAGAGGCGCAACAGAGGATGAAACAGACAGAGACTGAACGGGAGTGAACACTACGGGCCGGCAACGAGAGCAGAGAGAGGTATGTTTAAATAGGGGTGGGACCAGGTGGAGGCAGTTGCGGGTTAATTGCAGCCTGACAGGTGGAACCCATCAGGCTGCGCATTAACGAGAGAGAGGGAGAGAGGCTCAGCATGCAGCCCTCACGCTGCATCCTGACAAATTGGGAGTCTTTTTTTACTCTATTAATAGGGTAGAGTGGGCGACGTCTCGGATGAGGGCTGGTTCTGGTCATATGAAAAGGTTTGGGCAGCCCTATTAATCTTAATTATTTTTATTTCCAAATATTTGGGTGTTTGCAACAGCTATTTCAGTTTGATATATCTAATAACTGGTGGACACAGTAATATTTCAGTACTAAATTGAGGTTTGCTTGACTAACAGAAAATGTGCAATATGCATTAAAACAAAATTTGACAGGTGCAAAAATATGGGTACCCTAATCATTTTATTAATTCAAATACCCATACCTACTTTTCACTGACTTACTGAAACACAAAATTGGTTTGGTAACTTCATTAAGATATGAACTTCATAGCCAGGTGTATCCAATCATGAGAAAATGTATTTAAGGTGGCCAGCTGCAAGTTGTTCTCCAGTTTGAATCTCCTCTGAAGATTCTCCATGGGCACCTCAGAACAACTCTCAAATGATCTGAAAACAGAGATTGTTCAACATAGTCGTTCAGGGGAAGGATACAAGAAGTTGTCTCAGAGATGTCTCAACTGTCAGTTTCCACTGTGAGGAACATAGTAAGGAAATGGAAGACCACAGGGACAGGGTCATAAAAAAGGCGTTATGCTTGGCGGCAAAAAAACACAGCATTCCAAGAAAAACACTTGCTACCCACTGTAAAATTTGGTGGAGGTTCCATCATGCTTTGGGGCTGCGTTGCCAATGCTGGCACTAGGAATCTTGGTAAAGTTGAGGGTTGCATGGATTCCACTTAATATCAGAAGATTCTTGAGAATAATGTTCAAGAATCAGTTACGAAGTTGAAGTTACGCCGGGGATGGATATTTCAGCAAGACAATGATCCAAAACACTGCTCCAAATCTACTCAGGCATTCATGCAGAGGAACAATTCCAATGTTCTGGAATGGCCATCCCAATCCCCAGACCTGGGGATGAAGCAGGCTGTCCATGCTCAGCGACCATCAAACCTAACTGAACTGGAATTGTTTTGCAAAGAAGAATGGTCAAAAATGCCTTCATCCAGGATCCAGGAACTCATTAATGGGCCTTTCAGACAGGCTGCGACGACCGCACTGCTGCGCTGTGAAACCCATTCTTTTCAATGGCTTGCGCCGCGCCAGGGCGGTTTATCGCTGCGTCGAGCAAAGCGCAAGCACAGCGCAGCGCACCGCTTCGCGCGCCGCGCGCCGTGACGAATGCACGCGTTGCCATAGAAACCGCAAATGCGCTGCGCTGAACCCCGCGGCCAGCGCAGCGCAAATTGCGTCCTGTCTGAAAGGCCCTTAAAAGCTACAGGAAGCGACTAGAGGCTGTTGTTTTTGCAAAAGGAGGATCTACTAAATATTAATGTCTCTCTTTTTTTGCTGAGGTGCCCATATTTTTGCACCTGTCAAATTTTGTTTAAATGCATATTGTACATTCTCTGTTATTCCAATAAACCTCAATTTAATACTGAAATAGCTGTTTTAAACACCCAAATATTTAGAAATAAAAATAATTAAGATTAATAGAGCTGCCGAAACTTTTTCATGACTGTATGTCAGTGTTTTGTCACAGAGAGAATATTGACCCAACAATGTGAACTTCTAAAGAGGTTGGAAATATGGGCATCCACTTTTTGTGACACCACGCGTGAAAAGGTAAGGCCACTTAAAAGGTAATATTCCACTGTCTGTATTGAAAACTTCCAAAACAAACAGATCTAGGGATGGAAAATGCTTGTTCCTGTGTCTGCTTGCTGTGGAATGTATGAACTTAGATTCATTTTTTAGTACACACTTATGAAGGTACAGTGATCCCTCGCCACTTCGCGGTTCACTTATCGCGGATTCGCTATTTCGCGGATTTTCATAATGCATTTTTTTTTTTTTGCAAAACGCAACCGGAAAATGACCCGCTTATCGCGGGTCATTTTCGGAACATAACCCCCGCGATAAACGAGGGATTACTGTATAACATGCTTTTAATGTGCAATATATTTGCTTTGAGGCCTGTCTGTTTGTTAGAAGAATAGAATGTGAATAGATAAGGTTAAATGAGCTGTGTACGAGCAAAAGTATCAGGAGAGAGTTTCAAGGCCAGTCCTAGGCAGTGGGAAAGAACAGAATCTCCGGTTCACATGCAGCTGGAGGAAACAACGAGAAGATAGTTATTAGGGAGTAAGATAGCAATAAGATGTGTGCGTCATTCATCGTGTGACCTTGTATAATCTGTGTTCTAACTTTAATATCTTGTTGTGTCTCTGTTCTGTCTTCTGTAACCCCAGTCGGTCGAGGCAGATGACCGTTCATACTGAGCCCGGTTCTGCCGGAGGTTTTTCCTTCCCGCTAATGGGTGGTTTTTCTTCCCACTGTCGCTTCATGCTTGCTCAGTATGAGGGATTGCAGCAAAGCCATGGACAATGCAGACGACTCTCCCTGTAGCTCTACACTTCTCCAGGAGTGAATGCTGCTTGTCGGGACTTTGATGCAATCAACTGGTTTCCTTATATAGGACATTTTTGACCAATCTGTATAATCTGACCCAATCTGTATAATATGATTGAACCTAACTTTGTAAAGTGCCTTGAGATGACATGTTTCATGATTTGGCGCTATATAATTAAAATTGAATTGAATTGAATTGAATTAATAAAACTAGCCTGAGCGGGAGAGAGAGCGAGAGTTGTTGCCCGCAGTCGGCAGGTGTATCATCTCTCCCCTTTTGCAAAGGTGAAATGGAATTCTGCATCCATGGCTGAGTTATTATTTTAAAGTCCTGCACACGAATTAACAAACCCGGGGAAGCATGACGGCTTCAACATTGCACATAGATACCATTGCCCGCTTGTAGTACATCTTGTTTCCCATAATGCACTAAAGCAGGGGTGTCAAACATACACCCGGCCCGCCGAACAATTTAGTCCGACCCTGTGGCTAAATGCATTATCATTATAAAAAAAAAAAAAAAAAAATTTTTTTTTTTTTTTTTTTTTTTTTTTTCCCAGTGTCCTGTCTGGCAATGTGGCAATAAGATGCCACAAAGAGCTCATCAGATTTGACTTTCACAAGTGGACAAGATAAAAGGAAGAGAATGATAAAACAATTATTGAAAAAAACATCTACTTCGTTTAATTGAAAATATGCAGTTCCTATATTGTCCACGAGGGGCGTTGTGTTTTAATTAACAGATTAAGCTTCAGGTGTGGAAAAATTCAAATAATTTCTTAATTTTTATCTGTTTGATGTATTTTATCATGCAGGACAGTGTTTTTAAGTTCCAAAAAATGTGAATAAATGTTTTTCAACATTGTATAATCACTGTGATCAGTTCTTATGCATAATGCACAAGTAAATGTTTAACTTAGTAAAAGTATTATTGAAATTGCACATACTTTTCTTAAAAACGCTGAGATTATTCATAATATATTGTGTAAAAGTGAAATTAACTTAATATAAAAATCAACAACAAGTCCACATTTATTAGTTCTATTTAATCTTGCAATGAGTTAACTCGTGTGGCCCTCTTGAGATCAGATTAAGCTGTATGCGGCCCCTAAACCAAAATGAGTTTTACACCCCTGCACTAAAGAGAATCTTTCAGGTATCAATTTACTGATCGCATGGAAAGTACTCTTTTCTGATATACGCTGTAGATTTGGCATAAGGGGCTGTTTCACCACCTTTTTTGATATGGGGGATTGCCAGTCTATATATACAGGGGTTGGACAATTAAAATGAAACACCTCGTTTTAGACCACAATTGTAACGTTTCTGGCACTGGGGCTTCTAATTGCAATCAGCGCACCTGTTCTGTCTCCGCCCTACCTGCTTAAAAGCTCTGTTCCTCGCAGCCTCCAGTGCCAGAACGTCTCGAGCCAACTCGGTGAGAACTTCCAGCCTTCTTGAAAACCTGTCTGTCTGTCTGAAGCCCGACCTGTCTTTGCCCTGTTTTTTGAGCCAGCCTTGCCCCTCTTTGGATTTTGTCTGCCCGCCTGAGTTCTGCCTGTCAGCCTCTGGACCTTGGACTGCCCACCCGTGTTCTGACCCAACCAGCCTGTGAGTACCAGAGTTTGCCTGCCCCTTTAACTGTCTCTTCTATTGGATTCTCACTTGGACCTGGACCTGGAACCCCTCTGTGGACTCGCCCTCGGAAACCTTTGCCTGATCAATAGACCTCCCGATATTAGACCCGGAATGCACTAGGACAAACGGCCTTGGATTATCCCAGCACGGACCCTGCCTAACTCAGGAACCAAGAATAGCCCAGACGAGCCAGCCCACGACCAGGTTAGTGATCTAGCTTCTAGTCCACAGTTCTGTCTAGCTCTGCTGATCACTAACCTGCCGTCTCACCTTCAGGAGCTGCCAGCTGGTGAGCGTGAGCCGCACACAGCGAGAGCCGTGCAAACCCTCCCTTTAAATAAAGAATATCAAAGCGTCACTGACCTGTTTTCGGGTCTTCTGGGTCCATCCAAATACATTACAACAATAATTTATTAGTGTGGTGTAGGACCTCCTTTTGCGGCCAATACAGCGTCAATTCGTCTTGGGAATGACATCTACAAGTCCTGCACAGTGGTCAGAGGGATTTTAAGCCATTCTTCTTGCAGGATAGTGGCCAGGTCACGACGTGATGCTGGTGGAGGAAAATGTTTCCTGACTCGCTCCTCCAAAACACCCCAAAGTGGCTGAATAATATTTAGATCTGTTGACTGTGCAGGCCATGGGAGATGTTCAACTTCACTTTCATGTTCATCAAACCAATCTTTCACCAGTCTTGCTGTGTGTATTGGTGCATTGTCATCCTGATACATGGCACCTCCTTCAGGATACAATGTTTGAACCATTGGATGCACATGGTCCTCCAGAATGGTTCGGTAGTCCTTGGCAGTGACGCGCCCATCTAGCACAAGTATGGGGCCAAGGGAATGCCATGATATGGCAGCCCAAACCATCACTGATCCACCCCCATGCCTCACTCTGGGTATGCAACAGTCTGGGTGGTACGCTTCCTTGGGGCTTCTCCACACCGTAACTCTTCAGGATGTGGGGAAAACAGTAAAGGTGGAATCATCAGAGAACAATACATGTTTCAAATTGTCCACAGCCCAAGATTTGCGCTCCTTGCACCATTGAAACCGACGTTTGGCATTGGCACGAGTGACCAAAGGTTTGGCTATAGCAGCCCGGCCGTGGATATTGACCCTGTGGAGCTCCAGACGGACAGTTTTGGTGGAAACAGGAGAGTTGAGGTGCACATTTAATTCTGCTGCGATTTGGGGAGCCGTGGTTTTATGTTTTTTGGATACAATCCGGGTTAGTACCCGAACATCCCTTTCAGACAGCTTCCTCTTGCGTCCACAGTTAATCCTGTTGGATGTGGTTCGTCCTTCTTGGTGCTATGCTGACATTACCCTGGATACTGTGGCTCTTGATACATCACAAAGACTTGCTGTCTTGGTCACAGATGCGCCAGCAAGACGTGCACCAACAATTTGTCCTCTTTTGAACTCTGGTATGTCACCCATAATGTTGTGTGCATTGCAATATTTTGAGCAAAACTGTGCTCTTACCCTGCTAATTGGACCTTCACACTCTGCTCTTATTGGTTCAATGTGCAATTAATGAAGATTGGCCACCAAGCTGGTCCAATTTAGCCATGAAACCTCCCACACTAAAATGAGAGGTGTTTCAGTTTCATTGTCCAACCCCTGTATATAGACGCATTGTGCTGTATATGTGCTTCTAGCTTGTGGTTTCTACTTCATTCAATCTCGCAAATATGCTCAATTGGCAGACATCAGGGAAACTGTCAGGCAGGTGAGACATCCAAGGTCAAAGTTAGTGATAAAGGAAGAGAGGAACCGATAGAGAGAGGGATCAGAGGCAACAGAGGAGAGAATTGCAACGGATCTGGGAGAAGAGAACGAGCGGCAGTCAGAAAATGTCTCTCTATCTCTCTCCTCACTTCACGTTGTTTACGTCGGTAGAGAGAAAATCAAATTTGGGCCGAAAGTTGTATTTACAAGATTAAATTGAGTGACTCGGTCTCTAGGTCGCGCAGCACCTACAAACAGCGCTGCTCATGGAGCAGTGACTCTGAACCACTACAAGCACTGATGCGCATGACACACCACACCGCTGCTGCTGGTGGTAAAACTGAGTGTTAGAAAAAATGGTCGTTGTTTTATGACTATGCTCCCACACAGAGCTACAATACATTTCACTGTGATTCAGATAGGTGCAGTTCATTTTAAAGATGCGGTTTTAGCGCGTATTCAGACAAGAACAGGGAAACCAGCAACCGGTGGTGGGGGCTGCGGGGAGCTGAGGTGAGTTGCCATGGTGTGTTTACCTGCTGTGAAACAATCAGGAAAAAATGTTTTATTTCTCTGATTAACAACAGCTGTATGGAGCGCTCTGTTATTGTTACTCTGTGCTGCCCTAACGAAGTCTCCCTCTCCCGTCATCGGACACAAATCAAATCAAACTTCTTCGTGTTTGTATTGTGCAGCGTAAATTGTGAGTCAGACTCAGATTTAGAAGCTGGTATATGAAATAAAAAAGTGAGAACATGCACAGGTATATCATCAGAGTTTAATCTGTGACTGCACCTGGATGGTCTCTGCTTGAGAGACGTTTCAGGTTGTGGAGGTGTGACCGATCTTTCTCTGGATCCACGCTGAGCCACCGATGCACCTGAAAATCCTCAGAATTCTGTTGGATGTTGTGTGTAACTTTATTCTAATTTTATTTCCATAACCTTTGTTATGATGGTTGTGGTGTTGTAACTGTAACGGCAATTTTTTTTTTTTTTTTTTGAAGATTGGGGGTGCGTCAACCCAGTTGGGAAACAGAAGGGGGTGCACGGCTAAAAAAGTTTAGGAACCCCTTGTGTAAACAATTATGGAACCAGGTTATTGTAACTTTTTCTTCCATTTCCTCTTACGCTTAATCTATACAGGGTGTGTGTCTCAATAATGATGAAGCATTTTAAAAATATTAACCAGCTATAAACCTCAACAACCTTAAGCTAGCACTAGCTTTTATTAGCTTGAAGAACAGCCTCCTCCAAGTTTCGCTACGCAAAGCTCTGCTGTGGGAATTCATCCAGAGAAGTAGCAGGACTACACACCAGCGCGCACCCCCGCAGCAGTTTGGAAAGGTCTTAGGGTCTTCTCTAAGGAGCTGGAGAGTGTTGCCAGATAGCGTGATATCTGGGTTTGCCTTCTGGATCCCTTGCCCCAGAGATCTGAGATGGATGGATGGATGGATGGATGGATGGATGGATGGATGGATGGATGGATGGATGGATAACCCTGTGGCCGTATTTGCAAAGATTCTCAGAGTTCTCTTAAAGAGCTCCTATCTTAGCTTAAAGATTCCCACCAAGGAGTCTTAGCTTCAGAGTTTAGATAGTTGCTGAGAACGATTCTGAGGAAGGAGACGACAGAAATGTTAGTGAGTTGGTGTTTGACCCCTTTGCTAGGTGTGACGCTGTCTTTTAAGAGGTGTGATTGGTTGATGGAAAAAACAAATGCGCTCCTAGTGATCTAAGGAGAGGATGTGCATCATGAAGATCAAAATTAGCACAAATAGATAATTGTCACAGCATAAAAATGTTTGAATTAAACTTATTTACATCCTCATCATTTTGACTTGCTTGTTATGTTTACTCGCCATACTGGACATTTTACTATTTCATCCGTTTGATAATAATGCACACTCAGCTGTTAACATTTTACTGGGATTGTCTGCTTGTATAAAGAAGTTGTATTTGGCCGAAAGACTGACACAAAAAAAGAAAAAAGGTGGAACATGGAGAGGAGCAGGGCCTCTGTCCTCACAGCTCTGGGAGAAGAATAGAGGAGTATTGAAAGGTAAATTAGTCTCTGGAACACAATGCGAAGACGCGGACTTTGAAGTACAGATCAATGCCTCTTTTTCTCTGTGTCTTGCTGCTTTTATGCACCAGCCTGGAAAATGAGAAGTACTACATGCAGTAATCCAAAGCCAGAGAGGAGATGGCATCACACATGCAAACTTCTAGATGATCATTTAAGCTACTGACATCATCATGTACAATACAGAAAAGGCTTTCTCACCTCTTTTATCTTGTCTAGTGTGTGTATTTATGTTATATTTATATTTTATATTTTTCTACAACTATTTCCATTTCTGCTAAAAAAGTTTATGGAGAGCATTTCTGTGAATAATATAAGAATAGCTGTACCATAATCTTATAGTACCAATTTGATTCATTATGTATTTTGGCATACTGAAAATTAACTCAACCTGTTTTTCTTTTATACTACTTTGAGTTAAAATGTTTTATATTGTTGTGAGTTGTCTTTTGCTATGTAAGAAACTGAACTGAAATAAACTAAACAATATGTACATGTGCACATAGAAGGTGGTTGCATAATGGGAAAAAGAATGCAAAAAGTATTTATACTTGAAATGCTTAATCCTGCTGCATTTATGTTGCAGGAATCTTAATTTCTCAAATGAAATACAGCAATATATCTATTTTGACATTACATGTTGTAACAGAAAACATGATTAGCAGAGAATTTAGGATTATAAAATACCATTTGTAGGCTTAGGGGGTAAAATTCTTTTGATATTCAGGGCTGCTGCCTCTTATTTGTTTTTCACAATTGAGTTGTGAAACTGCATTCTATTTTGCCAACAACTCCAAAATACACTATACGGATGTAACTCAATACTATTCCTGTTGCTTTTTTCAACTTCCTTCACATTAACTGAGAGGAGCAAAAATTTATAAAACTGTGAAAGAAACTGTTAGAGGTAATAAATATAATGTAGTAAAAAAAATCCAAATCATATGTTTTTGTACCCTTTTTAAAAAAATACTTTTTTATTTAATAGATAGGGAAAATGCATACATAATGACCAGAATGTTAAAATTACACAAATCTAATAATTTCAATCACAACAGTAAGCATTTGTTTAACATTAACCACAATAAAGCAGTGGGTCAAGTAGGAGATGAACTGCTTTTGGAAATGGTCCAGTGTGAAACCAGCCTCAGTTCAACCATACCATCTGCTCAGTTTACTGCACAGGCACGACTAATGCATCACTGACAAATGCAGAAGAAGTCTGGATCAGCTGTATTACTCAAGTCCCCGTCTTCAACACAACATACCAAATGTAATATGAAGCTGAAGCGAAAGTTCAATCGAAGAAACTCATCGCCTGCTTCCAATGAAAGGCCGACCCGCCTCTGATGTGAGCCAATCAGCTACGAACCGCACCTTCATGAAGCCAATCAGCATCCTGCGCTCATCTTAAAAGCAACTTCAAATCCACGTCTCAGCCTGCTAACCAGCAAGCAAACATGCATCATGTCGGATTTCAAATCAGATGTCCGATTCAACCCACCCCCAACCCCTTCTCCACCATCGTAGCTGAGTTCATCTAGCTTCCATGACGTTCCTCCATCCTCAACCCATCAGAGTGTTTTCTCTCTTCAGTCTTCATCACTCCCTATCGCCTGTTATTGGTCCGGCAGAAGACCACCATGTTGAGCCCGGTTCTGCCAGAGGTTTCTTCCCAAAGGGGAGTTTTTCCTCTCCACAGTCGCTTCATGCTTTCTCATCATGGACAGTTCATGCAAACCTGTGTTTATCAAGTTGGACATCTTTCTTAAACAGATCATCATATGGACTGAACAAACTTCTTCTATCTCCACTCCACCACCAGTTTCAGACCTGGGGGGGAACATCCCTGTTCTCATACATCTACTTATGCGTATTAAAGTATAATTCAGCATTAATGTTCCTGCCGAGGTCTGAGCGCCAAAGGCTTAAAATATTGTGTCAATAAAATCCTTCTAATTGCCATTTCTTTCTCTGTGAGCTTTTCAGATTGAAATAATCTACACTCTAGGGTGCAGATTATGCAGGATGCACTCTAGTGTAGGGTGCATCTTATACTAGGATGCAGTGGTTTGATCTGTTGTGATCTGATGTTTTACTGACAACATTGCCACAAACTCAATGACTTTAATAATGTTATCTGTGATATATATTTCTACTGTTTGATACTTGTGGGAGACTTCAACATTCATATTAACAATCCTCCAGACAGAGGTGTAATATATTTAGGTGACATATTTAAACATTTTGGTTTGATATCTCATGTTAAATAGCCAACTCACAAACGTGGACACGTTTTGGACTTGATCGTCAGTGAGTTACTGAATGTTTCCAAGGTCTCTATGATTAATGCTGCCCTTTCTGACACCTGACATCTTTGTCGCATAATTTCCACTAACTCAATCAGCAGGAGATAGGAAAACACATTTTTAGGACAATGGTACGGAAACCTTTAACCAGGTTTACTGTTCTACTTTGCCTTTGCTCTGTATCTCAGTAGGTGAACTACTGTACAATTTAGTCTGAAATTTCATGCATCATTGACTGCATTGCTCCAGTTAAAGAGAAGGTTGTGTCCGGGAAGAGGATATCTCCATGGAGAAGTGTTGAAAAGCTGAACGGAGGCGGCGGATGACTAGACTCTAGTTTCACTATAACATCTGGAAAGACAAATTTTACAGATGTAACTTCCGTTTGGAAAATGTAAATGAACCTTTCTTCTCTGAGATCTTCAGCAAAATCATTAAAAATGCTTGTGTCTTATTGGCCTCAGTCGACAGGATAACAAACCCACCTGTTCCTGTGGCATCTGAACAGGGTCTGCAATGAATTTGCTCTCATTTACTGAGAAAATCCAAAAGATTAGAAGAAGTACAGTACCAATATTATCTCCAATTAGAACTATTTTTGACTAAATGTTTCAATTCTGCCAAATAAACTACAAAAACTTGGAAGAAATTGTACATCAACTATAGGCGCCTCCTCCTGCTGCCTTGCATTTTACCCATACTTCATTTAATAAGCATATCCCTGACATATGACATCTGTATAAATGCAGGCTGTGGAAGAATTACAGTGCTGGTATCGTTGGACCTCAGTGCAGCATACAACACTGTTGATCATTTTATTCTATTGAAGTGGCTGAAAAACTTGGTTAGCCTTTCTGGTAACAAATGACTGAATCTTACTTGATCAACAGAAAACACATCAGCGACCACAAACATTAAATGCAGGGTTCCCCAACGTTCCATCTTGGTGCCCCTCCTATTTTACATCTACATGATCCCCCTACCCCAGATTATAACAAACAACCAGATAAATGACTATAACTCTATGTAGACCTTACACAGCTCTATGTCACCAGGTGACCAGGTGACTATGAACCCATTCAAGCACTGAGTAAATGCATGCGAGAAATCAATGAGTGGATGTGCAGTACTTTTTCATCAGCTGAATAGAAATAAAACTGAAGTAATAATTTTTGGGCAATGGAGGAGTGACCACGTGTTAAGAAAACTAACCGAGTCAAAACTAACCACTGATCAGAGCTGAAATCTGATTACACAGAGCATAAATCAGTCTGGCCCAAAACAAACCAGACAAATCAGAGCGCGAGAGGCAGGACTTTACGATGTGTCACTCTCAGAATTACCCATAATGCAGCAGCACTTTTATGCTACAGGCAAGATACATATGCAGATTTTTGTTGCTTGGTACCATGGAAGATTAAGAAAGTGCATGAGAGTACACCATGTACCCTCTGAGTTTTTTAAGACAAAAGCGGCAAAAAAAATCTTTCAATGGAGAGTTTGCTCGATGGCATGACATGTTTGTGCGATGTTTTTTGCATCACATCCGTAGTTATCCATTTGGTTCTAACCTGTTGACATTGACCCTGTTAGTCCCGCCTTTGAAAACACGTGCTCTACCAGCTCCTTATCAGGCTGATATGCAGTGTATACAGCGTAAGTCAGTCTGGCTGGCCAGGCTAGAAATCTGAACCTTCCAGAAAGATATTGAAAAAGTCAAGAATTTATCCATTTTCTGTACAAGCTTATGTGTGCAGGGTCATGGCTGGTGCCTGTCAGTGGACAAGAGGGTACACCGTCACAGGGAAATACAAAGACATACAGATCAAACAAGCATGCACATGCACACTTGAGGGCAATTAAAAGTTACTAATTAGGTTCTTGAACCGTGGGAGAAAGCTGGAGTGCCCAGAGAGAACCCACACATGCACAGGGGGAACCTGCAAACTCCATGCCTATGTCAAAGATAGGGTTTGAGCCCAGGGCCTTCTTTCTGAAAGGCAAAAGCGTTATCACCTGCAGCCTTCAGTGAGTCAAATTGTTGTGAACACATCTTCACAGGTCTACCGAAAATGAAGATCTGACAGTTGCAGGTCCAAAATGCTACATCTCTCATCCTCACTAAAACTAAGAAAGTAGAGCACATTGACCCAGTTCTGAAGTCCTTACACTGGCTCCCTGCATCTCAGAGAAAATATTCTAAAATAGCTTTAACATTTTATAAATCACTGAATGGCTTAGCACCTACATTACAGAACCCAGGTCTACGGGCACAAGTGTACTCTGCATACCCATAACCAGAACCAAACATGAAGAAGCAGCATTCAGCTCTTATGCTCCACTTATCTGGAATAAACTCACTGAAGACTGTAAAAGTGTTGAAACCCTGAGTTATTTTAAAACAAGGTTAAAACCCATTCCTTTATAGTTGTCTTTGAATCTGAACACATTAGTTTAAGTTTGTAGTCCAACTTTTTCATACCACTGCTATTACGATTAGGCCACTGCTATGAAGTTTCCTCTGTTTTTCTTTTCTTATATTCTATTCATGTAAAGCACTTTGAATAGTCCTGTTACTAAAATGTGCTTTACAAATAAACTTGATTGCCTTGAATGAATAAAAACCATGCAAATCTACAGAGGGAGGAGGATTAATTTGAGCTCCTGACTTACCTACGCATGATTCTCTGTGCTCTTCAAAGCCAGCGGAGCACACACACCTCCCAATGGGCACCAGCCACTCGCCCTCTGCGCTGCAGTACATCTTAGGGGTATCCCTCTCCTCGGCATGGTCAACACACTGACCTCTGACCTCCACCAGTGAGGATGAGTCAGCCCCTGTCACCACGTCCGTGAACACTGCCAAGTTGCGGCTAACCCCCACGCAGTGCTTGTAGTACACCCGCACCGAGGTGAGAGCGATGCAGGCACCGATGTCCTGGAAGGCCAAGTAGAAGCCTCGTCTGTTCAAAGGGCCCACGCCTCTCACCTGTGGCCAGAGAAGAACTTCTAAATACTACTTTTGGCTGGTACAATACAGTGGGTTGCAAAAATATTCATTCCCCTAGAACATTCCCACATTTTGTCCCATTATAACCACAAACAAATATATTCTATAGGAATCTAAAGTCAAATAAAAAGTCAAAGACCAACACATACAATATACAGTTGTAAAGAAGAAAATAAATTATACATGATTTTTTTTTTTACAAATAAAAAGCTGAAAAGGGCATTATGCAAAAGTATTCAACCACAATGAGTAAATACTTTGTGGAACCACCTTTTGCCACAATTACAGCTGCAAGTCTTTTAGGTATGTCTCTACCAGCTTTGCACATCTAGTGACTTTGACTTTGCAAAACCGCTCATGCTCAGTCAGCTCTCACACATTGCTATACCAGGCTGCATAAAACGTAACACAAACAGCTCATAATCCAAGCATTTACAATCCCATAATAGAAACATTACAGCTTGGGTTCTAAGATCACCTCCGAACTATCTCTTCTGTAACAGCTGCACTCAGGAAGGAGACTAGAAGGGCCCGCTATGGGCTTCACTCTCCCCTCATTTGTCAAGGTCAATGCTTGCATATTTTCTGTGTGGGACTGTAAATGTTTGGATTATGAGTTAGCGTTAGGTTTTAGGAGGCCGGGTATAGCAATGTGCGAGGGGCGGTGGCCTCAGATTCAAACGAAACCAGGGAGCAGAAGTGGGGACAGGCTGTGGGCTAGCCAAGGTTGAAATTACTTTATCTCTACTCTGGTTCTCAATAAAATCCTGGAACTTGATGGAATCACCATTTCATTTTATTTAATAAGTAACAGAGATGAGTCATCATTATTCCCCATAACAGTTGGCCAAAAACTTCCATTTTAGTCTAATCTCACCAAAGCACCTTCTTCCACATGTTTGCTGTCTCCCCAACATGGCTTCTGGTAAACTGCAAACAGGGCTTATTATAGTTTTCTTTTTAACAATAGCTTTCTTCTTGCCACTATTCAATAATGTCCACATTTTTGCATGACTAATAGTTGCCATGTGGACGGATTCCCCCACCTGAGCTGTGGATCTCTTCAGTTCGTTGAGAGTCACCATGAGCCTTTTGGCTGCATCTCTGATCAGTGCTCTCCTTGTTGGGCCTGTAAGTTTAGGTCAATGGCCTTGTCTTGCTAGGTCTACAGCTGTGCCATATTCTTTCCATTTCCAGATGATGGATTGAACAGTCCTCTGTGAGATGTTCAAAGCTTGGAAAAAGCCTGCTTTAAACCTCTACACAACTTTATTTCTGACCCGCCTGATGTGTTCCTTGGACTTCATAATGCTGTGTGCTCCACTATATTCACTTAACCAACCTCTGAGACCATCACAGAGCAGCTGTTTTTGTACTGAAATCAGATCAAACACAGGTGGACTCTATTCAGTCATTAGCAATCATCAGGCAACTTCTGAAGGCAACTGGTTGTACTCAGAGAAAAGGGAGCTGAATACCTTAGAACACACCACATTTTAGTTTTTGTATTTGTAAAAAAAAAATTAAATCATATATAATTTTCTTTTTACTTCACAATTGTATACCACTTCATGTTGGTCTATCACATGATATTGCGATAAAATGTGTTTATGTTTGTAGTTGTACTGTGACATAATGTGGAAAGGTTCAAGGGGTATGAATACTTTTGAAAGCTACTGTAAATAAACTTGTATAGTTCAACATACAGTGTTGAAAAAAACATGTACAATGTTACATATTCCTCTTTTGCTCTCTACAATGATTCAGATTATCAAACAGATTTTAAAATCAGACAAAGATAAATTGTTTAAACACAAAGTGCAAAAAATCTATCCAAACCAGGCTAATGCTATGTGAAACAAGTAAACAGCCCCCTTGTGAAATCAGAAACACCCAGGCCTATCATGAAATCACATGAATCACAAAAAAGTGGAGCACCTATCTGACAACCTGAAGTGGGAGAAAAGGTATTAAAAAACAGCAAATCATCTAAAGAATTTCAGTAACAGATCAATGACAAAATAAAGACATTGATTAATCATGAAAGGGATACAAAGGCATTTTTAAAGGTTTGGTACTCAGTGAAACACAGTCAGAGACAATATCCCCAAACAGAGAAAACCTTGTACAAGGCTGAAGCTTCCTAGGAGCATCTGGCAGGCCAAATTTACTCGAAGAGCAACACAAATCTTCATTGACTAGGACACAGAAGAATGAAGGACAATGTCTAAAGCACTGCAGAGCTTACTTGCTTCAGTTAGGTCAAATCATCACCCCTTCATCATTATGTTTGACTGTTAATATGAGGTGTTTGTGCTAATGTGTCTGATTTTACCAAACATGATGAGGTGCATTATGGGCAACCATCTGGTTATTTTGGTCTAATCTGCCCAGAGGACATTGTTCTTGATGTTTTGGGATTCACTCACATGCAATTTGGAATTCTTAGTCATGCTTCCATCCTCTTTTTAGAAAGAAGTGGTTTTCCCCTGGCAATTATTCTAAACGCTTCATTCTGGTTTGGTCGTTGTCTAACTATACGGTCATAAAATTCATAAAATCATAAAAATTAAACATCCTAAGAGTCAGAGATGGAACTCTTTTTTTTTAACTCTCTGAGTATTACAGTCTGATGCCAGGTGATTTTACAGGAACGCACACAACTGCTAAATGTGGCAACTGTCTTTAATGTTTTCCTCTTGGGAATTGTCTTTGTCTCTGTTAAATGGTGAACCTCATATTGGTTGGAAAGGGTGCCATTACTTCTTCACAGATATACAATATGCAAAAATAGTTTTTCCAAGGCTTTTGGAAAATTTTTCATGTTGTTGTTTATTTAGGCACTGTTTTAACTTAATTAGTAACTGATGGACATTCCTTTCTTGAATAACAAATAATTTACCACAGGCTATTTTTCAGTAACCAATACATTGTTCTGCTAATTAAGAACTTTCTAATCCACTGTAGTTATAAAGTCATCACGTATAACTTTTCTGAAAAAAAAGAAGACTAATCAAGAAGCCCAGTCAACAGACTCAGCTGGACATTCCAAAAAGTTCAAAGGGATAGTAATTTTAGTCAATGTTAGTTCTAATTCAGCCTGGAAAGACTCATGCTGACAGAAAAGGTAATTAGACAGATTTATTGACATGTCTCAGTAAGAGTACTTTGGTGCTCAGCCCCTGGCATAAGATGTGAAATTTGTGAATGGCTATGAGCTTGGATGTTTAATTTTAGGATCAGGATTAGTGAAGTCTTCCCCCAGTGGTCCGTAAACTGGTGGTGGAGGCCGGAGGAGAGAAGGAAGCCAAGAGGAGCCATGGGGAGCCAGGAGAAGCCTTAGAGCGCGAAGGAGGAGATGGGGTGGAGGTGGGTCAAAACTCAGCTGAAGAGCAGGAGAATCCATGAATGGAGGGCTTTATAAGTAAAGCCTTGGCCGAGATAGGAGAGGACTTGATGCAGATTGGTTGGATCACGGGTACATGATAAGACAGTCTGGGAATCCTGGTGAGTTCTCCAGTCTGAATTTATGTCTAAATTCCATTTTACCCTCCCTAATAAAACAATTCTCTAACTTATTTTTCTACAATTCACAAACAAATTTGGCAAATAGTCTGATTCCATGTCAGACACAAAAGAAAAAAAATGTAATGTCTTTATATCATGGATGTGTCTTTAACAAGTTAATTTCAATTTATTAATATAAAAAGCATTAACAAACAAAAATGCACACATTTAACTGTGGAATGTAAACCGGTATGTGGTCTGAACTAGTGTTTAAGTGAGTAAATACAAGATGTCAGAGTGCCGACGAATGCAACACATAATCATCTTTGAGCTACATATGGGGCTTTTGCTGGTGGCCGAAAGCAAAGCAAAGCGAGCCAGGGTAAAATAAATAAAAATATTCATAGAGGAACACAAAATACAGCAACAATGTAAAGTTATGCTATAAATGGCTTGCACTTGTATAGTGCTTTAACTAGTTTGACGACCCTAAAGCGCTTTACACTACAGTCATTCACCCACACATTCACACACTGATGGTGGTGAGCTATGTTAGTAGCCACAGCTGCTCTGGGGCAGACTGACAGAAGCGAGGCTGCCATACATCGGCGCCACCAGGCCCTCTGACCACCGCCAACAGGCAATTCAGGTGAAGTGTCTTGCCCAAGGACACAATGACTGAGACGGTTGGAGAGGGGGTCAAACCGGCAGCCTGCCAATTGTAGGATGAACTCCCTAACTACCGCGCCACTGTCGCAATGCAATAAGAAGACAACATTCTGCCTATATGTGGGGTCAGCACTATGAAATTATTTTTACAACATAGGAGTGAGACTGCAGCCAGAACTTGATTTGCATTATTTAATAATTGTCCTAAAACATATTTCCTTGTTTAAACAGTACTGCAGAAGGGTTTTGTACAACAAAATATTAACAAAATATACAGTGAAAACTGAACGGCAAATGCTAAAAGAGTGGTGGTGATGTCAATAAGCTACTATTAAATGTAGAAAAAACATTGTTTTAGGTAATAGAAAAGCAAAACAATGTCAACTCAAAATTGGCAAGGTTGTACTTGAAAGTGTTTTTTCACAAATTTTGTAGGAATCAATATTAATGACAAGTTTAATTTGAAATTGCATTTAAATACTCTAAAATGTACAAACTTATTGTCATATTATTTAAAACCAAATCATTTGTAAATCAAATGCACTTTATATTTAGTATAATTCTCTCGTCCTTCCATGCCTAAATTATTGTGTGGAATTATGGGGGAATAATTATAACAGAAACATTCAACCTATTTTCCTATTACAAAGGAAGCTATCAGAGTGATCAACTATGTAGAATATTTCGGTCCAACCTATCCACAGTTTACAAAATTAAATATTTTAAAATTAAATGATCTTGTTGACCTAAACACAGCAGTTGTGATGTACAAAGCACACAATCACATGCTTCTTCAATGTATCCAAGAATTGTTTCAGACTTGAAAGTCGACTTACAATCTCAGAGGTGTTGGGTTTTTCCATAAAGCTAAGGTGAGAAGAAGTTTAAAAAGCATTTGTCTATCCATCAGAGTAGTCAATCTATTGAATTCTCTGGACAATAAACTTAAAGAGTTCTAAAACAATTAAAATATTTTAAAAAATGTACAAATCCAAATACAAAATTACAAAAAACTTGATTACTGGTGCTCAGAAACCAAGGAGACGGGAGTGAGAGGGAGAAGAAAATGAAAGATTGTGTATGTATGTACTGCATATGCATAGATATATATTACAATGGAATTAAAATAAATGATGATAGTAATAGTTTATGTATCTGCTACACTGAAACCAGGAGCTTTAGTTATTGGAATAACTTATAAGCTAAAAAGCTTCAGGCTATAACCTTTTGATCTTTGTAACACGCATGATATAAACTTGTATTTAATGAATGTAACTGAACTTTGATGAACTGTTGACTGATGCTCGATTTGTTCAAGATCGAATAAGCTAATAATAATAAACTAAGAAAAAAATATTGCTTGTTGAAAAAGTGTAGCATTTTACTGGTTGACATGCAATCCATATTGTCATGTGTAAGGAAATTGTGTAATTAGTCTATGGAAAATTTTGACAGTAAAGTTAGTCAATTAGAAGTAATACCATCTCAGAAACTTGATTTCTAAAAAAGAAAAAAATTGTGATAACTAAAATAGATCATTCAATCTGTGTCAAATCTTCATCCTTCTTCAGCCAATCACCCTGCAAGACTTCGCTTATAGAGCTCTACATCCATGAATTCTCCTTAGCTGTGACCCTTCTCCACTCCATCTCCTCCTTCACCCTCACAGACTCCACCAGGCTTCCTTATCTCCTCCGGTCTCCACCATCAGTGTCCGCACCCCGGGGCGAAGACTTCACTAATCCTAATCCTAAAATGAACGTCCAAGGTCAAAGAGATTCACAGCTTTCACATCTTCTGCCAGGGTCCGAGCGCCAAAATACTCTCTGATTTATTTCAATTAACCTTTCTAATTGCCTCTTTTGTCTATTTGAGTCTCTCCAGGTTGAAATGCTATTTGTCCATACTGCCAAGCTCTAAATAAGTTAACAAGGTGAGAGAGAAAAAAATGAACATGTGTTAGTGTTGCTATGCCAACATGCTAATCCAAAAATATTTTCTGATTTTATTTTATTGCCTTTTGGTGCAGAATATGGGTTTGGTGTCAAAGAACATATTCTACATGAGTCGGATTAAAAAAAAAAACAATTCCACAGAAAAATCCAAAGACTGAAATGTGATTAGATTTGGGCAAATCTGGAAAGTCTCAATTAAAAACGCACTGCTTGTGCGGGGACATTGATTAATTTAAGACCCTCACTGTGCTATGGTTATCAGATTTGGACAAAGATGTTTTCTCACTCTGCAGATATCCCCTAAATCTATGGTAGGTTTCTACAACCCCACCATCCCTGAGGCACCACAGATGTGGAGCCTTGTTGTTGAGGAGGATATGCCATTAGAGTGCTTATCAGCTTTCCTGCATCATGATAGAATGAAGGTGAAGGTACTGTATTATCCAAATATGCAGTCTGCTGAGTTCGACTTAGCATATCTGGCTTAATGCAATCACATGTTCTCTGTTTTAGGTTATTTTTTGCATTATAAGATTGCCATTGCCTATAAGCTTGCCTGTTGGGAGGGTGGATTGATGTTTGTGTTCTCTCATCAGTTTCCCTCATCAGACTGCTGGAGATTTAGGGAAGTAAATGATGACCACTCTTCACCTGATGATCAGCCTTGTTGGTAGAGTCAAGCCCCCTGTGATCTTGTTTATTCATTTTTTGTGTATCTTTATCATTTCAGCTTGGTTTTGTGCCAGATCACAGTTACCGCTCCAACTCTGGATTCCTCCCACACATCTCCCTCTTGGAACTCACGGTCGTCCATTGCAGGTCTGACATCTCCAGCCTCCATCTGCTTTCCTGCTGTCTTCGGCGCTCTGTTCTTGCCACTGGCAGGAACTAAAGCCCCTCCAACTCCACTCAATCGAAACTCCCTCCAGGAACACAAAACCTCACCTTTATGTCTTTCACTCATTTCTGGCTTTTCCATTGCTCCTCCAATTCTGTCCGTCCTTCTCCAGATGGTAAGCCACTTTCAAAAATCTCCTTCTGCCCTTGTTTACTCTTGGCCAGATCTAACTGCTCCTTTCCATTCCAGATGCTGCCGACCCATAGATCTATAATCCACTGTGTCGTGCACATTTGCACCCAGCATCCTGCATAGGATTCTGCTTGGGGGTCAGGTTATTGCCTCAAAACACGACAAGAGTAATTCTTCAAAAAGAATGACACGTTCGAGTAAACAAACTGAACTGAATCACGTCATTACCTGATTTGTTCATTTCTCAGTTCTGTTGAGAAGGAGGTCAGCGCATGTGCTGGTCGGTACTGGAACTTCTACATTCTGTAATGGAGGTGAATCTCAACAAAGCACTGACTGCAAAGTGGTTCTTTCTATAATTTCCTCTTACGGGGGATATGCTCTCATGCCACTGGGAATGATATCAGTTTCTCCAAGCTAACTGCCAATCACGAGTCAAGCACAGTAAGTCTATTTTAAATGTGAAGGAAAGCTGAGAGCTATTGGCAGGGCTAATATCAACCCACCCATCCTCCCTGATAACTATTTTTTTGCAGGTAGTTCTTTTGTGTGGGAGTGAGTTCTCAATGGCTGGTTTTCAAACCTGTGGAAGAAGCTGTTGAGATGGCCAGCTAGTCAGGCGGTAATCAGAGCGTGGAGGGAAGGGCTTTGTATCTGGCAAAGGGGTTCAAACTCTGCCAAGCTTCTGCTGGGTCATTAGCTAAGAAGCTGTTTTTATCTTCAATTAGCTGCTATAATTTTCTTGGTCAAGTCTGTTTCTTGCCTCCTTTTACAGGGCCCGATCTCCACTGCTGTAAGCCTCTTTGGTTTGAAGCAGCTTCCACAGATGTAAAGAAACCCATGTTTTTTAGTTTTTTATGTGTGTAGTTTGGTCTGTTTTGTTTTGGTCTGCCCACACATTTCCTCGAAAAAGTGATGTATGATGTCATAATGTCAGTAAATCGACTTAGGTTCATGGCTGAAGTTCACACACCAATCTATGCAGTAAAAGCAGGCCTGTAACATCTGCCTTAACTCATCAGTCAAAACTCCCCATCATCAGGGTGTGAATGTGTGTTAATGGGTAAATTACTGATTGTTGTGTAAAGTGCTTTGGGGTCATTGGACCAGTTGAAGCACTATACAAGTACAAGCCATTTACCATCAGACAACTTCCTAACAGTTCTAACCACAGGCTTTTTTTCTGTTTTTGCCAGTAAATTGGGACGAGATGAAGCTGACAGTGGTCAGTGACTGCTAAGGCAGCACAGAGAACTGTGTTGAGCCATCGGGGGGTGTGGTTTGTTCACTAATGTTCACTAAATAAGTGTTTTTGAGCAGAACAGAAAAAATGGATTTATACTGAGTTTAAATTACACACAGGGAAAGTATACTTACATATAAGATGACTTCTCAAGGTTTTAGAAATAAACGTTCTGACAAAAGTACCCCTAACTCAATGCACTTCTTTATTCAGACAAATTTTGAAAGCTATTATTCACATCTCAAGCTACACCTTGAACCCTTACATCAGGGTGTCACTCTGAAGAATACAATGGACCTCTTATAGCCTGAGTTGTCAGCTAAACTGTTGTTAAAACGTAAGCACATTTGCTTTATCGCCATCTCCCTTTTTTGATTTTCTTTACATTTTACAAACAACACAACAAAATATCTACACATGTATACACTGCTGTTACATACATTTATACCTATGAGTGCTGTAACCAAAGTCAGATTCTATGATTGTGCGCACAATCATGTTCCAATAAAGCTGATTGTGACTGATGCACTATTTTTTGTTGATCTGTCACATAAAATCCTAATAAAAAAAATCTGGATGTAATGTAACCAAATTCAAAAAAAAAAAAAAATCAGATTGATAAAACATTTGCATAACACTGTGAAATGCATATATTGTAATATAGAAAGATGAAAAAACAACAAACAAAAAAACAGACTCAAGCTCCATGGCATCTACAATGCTTTTTTTTAAACTTCCAAATACGATCAGTTGCACTTCACTTATAGATTTGTGTATCTGAAGCACAGGAATGCTGCTGCACAGGGTTCCAAGACTCTGCACACCAAATAAAAAGTTCAGTTTGTTTATTTGCTGTAAGTACAGTGTATTCTATGACAAGTTTAAAAAGCATAACGGCATTTTAGGGAGATTACATTATGTGTGCTAAAATCAACCTATTTCAAATGGAATTACTTTTCTCATGTCTGAGTGTGTCTGCAGAAAATCAGCTTCGTGGGTTGGTGATTTTAGTTTTGCCGCCAACAAATCAGCTTGAAAGCGCTCAGCCACAGAAGCATTAGTCTGTACTTCTACATGGCAGAAATCTCACCTTAACACGAGTAAATGGGACATTTGTTGGGAACTGTTTTGTGGGCAGATTAATCCACTTTTGAGCGAGGAATTCTCAGAGCTAGGCTATGTATGTGGGACTGGATAAAAAGAAGAAACTATTTAGAGTGTGTGTGCGTGTGTGTGTGTGTGTGTGTGTGTGTGTGTGTGTGTGTGTGTGTGTGTGTGTGTGTGTGTGTGTGTGTGTGTGTGTGTGTGTGGTGTTTGTGACGGATGAAGAAACATATCACCTGGTGCCACTGTAAGTCTGATGTGTTTTTAATAGCTCAAGACCAACACTGGCCCTCTATAGGGAACTGAAAAACAGCCCAGTACATCAGGCTTGAGATGATCTATTTGGATTCTTGTTTTAATAAAACAAGGGTTAAGGGGGGGGGGATAAGCTGTGTTAAAGAAAGCATATTACCATTGTCATATTTCTCATGTTTACTTGGTGCATTAGGAAGACAAAGAGACATGTTAGCCATATAATTAAAGTCAGTCAATAAAATTTCAGTACTCTATGAGTGCCCCCAAAGTTCTCAGAGAATTATTAACCAAATTAGTTACAAGTAGACCAAATCCTCACTTTCACTTCAAGCATTCTTGAAAGGCATAGACCAAGCATCTTCATAGTGATGCATGAGAAAGATAAAGTAATGTAATTGCTGGAGCTTTTGAGCAGCAGTTGTGTAAATGTGATAGTATGAGTATACATGTGCAGTATATACAGCATTTAAAGGCTGTGGCATTCATGATTTCTAATTTACAACATGTTAACAAATTTTGTGGCTGTCTTATCTTCTCAATTTATCTGAGTTCAGTTGTAGTGAGCTCTCCACCCCCAAAAGAATGTTTCCTTATAGTAGATATTTATCAGGCAATGCTGTAGCAACTTTAAAGGAGCAATATGTGATATTTCACCACTAGGTGGTGCTTGAGCCCTGTCTGTAGACCAAAACAAGCTGTATGACAAGTCATTTATCACCCGTCGCCTCCTATACGCATATTTGTAAAGGATAAAAACACAGCAAAAAAGCATCACCTTTCGAACATGTCTAGTGAAGGAGTAAGTCACACATAAGTTATAATGCTGCCAGCAAGAGAACATCTTGATCTGTTGGGGTGCCCTCCACCATGTTGCTTCAACGCTGCTCTGGCAGTGGCATTTTAGGCCAGGGAGGGGCTAAGCCCTTAGAGCAGGGGTGTCAAACTCATTTTGGTTGAGGGGCCGCTTTCAGCTTAATCTGATCTCAAGAGGGCCACACGAGTTAACTCATTGCAAGATTAAATAGAACTAATAAATGTGGACTTGTTGTTGATTTTATATTAAATTAATTTCACTTTTACACAATATATTATGAATAACCTCAGCGTTTTTAAGAAAAGTATGTGCAATTTCAACAATACTTTTACTCAGTTAAACATTTACTTGTGCATTATGCATAAGAACTGATCACAGTGATTATACAATGTTGAAAAACATTTATTCACATTTTTTGGAACTTAAAAACACTGTCCTGCGTGACAAAATACATCAAACAGATAAAAATTAAGAAATGATTAGAATTTTTCCACACCTGAAGCTTAATCTGCTAATTAAAACACAGCGCCCCTCGTGGACAATATAGGAACTGCATATTTTCAATTAAACAAAGTACATGTTTTTTTTTCAATAATTGTTTTATCATTCTCTTCCTTTTATCTTGTCCACTTGTGAAAGTCAAATCTGATGAGCTCTTTGTGGCATCTTATTGCCACATTGCCAGACAGGACACTGGAAAAAAAAAAATTATTATTATTATTTTTTTTATTTCTATAATGATAATGCATTTAGCCACAGGGCCGGACTAAATTGTTCGGCGGGCCGTATGTTTGACACCCCTGCCTTAGGGGCAGCTGTTGTATACATAGCTAACCGACCCGGCTATGTAAACAAGAGACTGGAGAACAACATAGAGAGGTGTGGTGTGGCGTCATACCATAGACCATCTGAAATATTACTTTTAGTTCTTCACATAACTATTTTTTAGTTTTTTCTTTCTAATGTAATAAAATTTCGCTTTTTGCTCCTTTAAAGAGTCTGTCCCCCTTTTTATTTCCTCAGTATCACAGAAATACCCAGCAGAGGGCAGCATTTTTATTTCCTCCCCTTCACAAATTGATGCTTTTGTTGATGATGTTACTTACGCATTGTGTTTTGCATTAAACAAGGTAGCCCCCTCGGAAAAGAAGGAAATTATTCATAGGAAGTTGGCTCCTGTCAGGGTTCTCTGTGCATCCGTGCTCTAATTCTGCTTCACAGGTGGTTCTAGTCGGCTGAGAGGGAGTGGTTCCACACCTGCGGCTCATCAGAGGCGGATGCCTCTGGCTATTTAAGCAGAACGCTGACAGATTGCAGACGAGTGTTAAACCAGTCGTGATATGATGTGGCCCTTGACCACATCCAGAAAACTTGTATCTGTGAGTTCCTTCGCTCTCCCCTATTTTTGATTAACTTGGATCTCCTGTTTTTGTCTTAGTTTGTGTGCTTGAATGCACTCACCTGCCTTGACGCCTCGCTCGAAGAATCAGAACTCCAGAATCCTCGTTGCTCAGATGTCGCTATGACTTTCCCCTCATACTCCCTTGGTGTTACCATGTCGGGCCTGAGACCCCCTCCCCTGGATTCTGCTGGTTTCTTCACACTCCGGTTTCTCCATCTGTCACTCCTGTCAGTCGAGGTGCGCTCCGGATTCCTCGCCAGTCACTGTCTGCCAGCCCTCCAGCCACTAGCCACCTGACACCTGGGCTAGGAGCACAGGGTTCCCTAGGCATTACTCCCCCATATAGGTCTGCCCAGCTAAATGGTAAGCGGCGCAATTTCCTGGCATTTTCTATGGTTAATTTTCCCGTAGCCATAATCCTCTCTCTCTCCCCACAGTTACTCCAGCTCTGACGATCAGACCTCGCTTGCGCAGCATGTCGTTTCCTCCTTGTCTTTCAATAAACATCTTTAAACCTGTGCCTGGCTCCTTGTTCGTATCTACATGTGGGCAAAACATCTGAAAACCATGACAGAAGAACACTGTGTACAGCAAAGCCCAGTAGATATGTTCGGTTGGCAGCTGGCTGCGCAGCAGGAACAGCTACAGTCCCTTGGCTTAGCGGTAAATTCAACACAGGAACAACTTCAGGTAGTAGCCGCTCAGCTTAGCCAGCTGACGGCCTCCATGAGTGCCATGGTTACTCAACCTGTCACTCAAGCTCCAGACACCCCGCCTCACGTAATTTAGAGTGCAGAAGGCAACAGTCAGACTCCACCCCCCGAAAATACGTCACCAGGTCCGGAGAAGTTCTGCGGTAACAGCGGGGACTGTGGTGGATTCCTTTTTCAATGTAAACTCGTTTTTAATCGTTCCCACCGGACGTTTTCTACTGACCAAATTAAGATCTCCTACATATTACGACTCTTAACAGGCAAAGCCCTTAGATGGGCAGAAGCCTGTTTACCCGATTGTGAATCATTTAGCTGTTCTTTTCAGGACTTCATCACCGACTTTAAAACAGTGTTCTCGACTGAACTAGACTAAGTGCAACAATCTCGAACCCTTCTCTCCTTAAAACAGCGCGGCAGACGCATGTCAGATTTTTCTGTCAAGTTTCATACCTTGGCCTAAGCCACTGGTTGGGAGGCCAAGCCTTTAAAGGCAGTATTTTTTCAGGCCCTCGAAGAGAGTGTAAAGGATGACTCATCCTTTACACTCGGTAGACGTTACGGTCTTATGGACCACCAGCACCGACTAATGACTCTAAGCGGCCGGAAGTAACACCACCATCGCCTCCAGAGCCTATGCAACTGGGTCGGGTTCGTCTGACTAGCGAGGAGTGGCAGCAACACTTCTCCGCTAACCAGTGTCTCTATTGTGGCAGCGAAGGTCATTTCGTTAGGAATTGTCCAGTGCGGCCAAAAGAAGGAGTCCGTCGCCTGTAGTGGGGAGGACGGCAGACGGTTGTGCTTTTTCTCTCCCTAAGATTTGTGGAGATCAACCCACTTCGCGTTTTTGTCTCCCTATTTCGTTAGTCTTTGATCAGGAAAGTTTTGATGTTTCAGCTCTAGTGGACTCCGGTTCTGACTTTAATCTAATCGACCAGGTAGTGGTTGATCAGCTCCGCGTTCCTACAGAACCGTTATCTGAACCTCTTCAGGTCTCCTCCTTAGATGGACTGAGGCTGACCCTGATTACTCATCAGACATTACCCCTCGAAATGATAGTATCGGGTAATCATCGTGAACAACTTTTGTTTTTTGTCTTCCCAGTTAAACGTTTGCCCGTGGTCTTGGGGTTAGTATGGTTAACGATCCACAACCCCCAGTTAAATTGGGCTGAAGCCCGGCTCGAATCGTGGTCCCCTGCCTGTCATTTTCGCTGCTTGCAGTCCGCTCGTTTTGTCTCGCATCCCACAAGCTCCTCCCCTAATCATAGTACCATGATTTGCGATTGGTGTTTAGTAAGAGTCGGGCTTGTTCTCTTCCTCCGCATCACCCCTATGATTGCGCCATTGATCTGTTGCCAGGGGCACCGCTGCTGACTAGTCGCCTTTACAACATCTCCCGGTCTGAACGTCAGGCGCTCGAGAGATACATAGAGGAATCACTCGCGGCAGGACTGATTCGCCACTCTTCCTCTCCTTTGGGGGCTTGCTTCTTTTTTGTCGGAAAGAAAGACGGGTCCCTCCAACCCTGCATTGATTACCAAGGGTTAAACCAAATAACCGTTAAGAACAACTATTCACTGCCTTGTTATCTTCCCGTCTTGAACCAGTCCAGAACGCAGTCATCTTTACCAAGCTCGATCTGCGCAATGCTTATCATTTGGTTCGGGTTAGACAGGGGGATGAGTGGAAGACGGCCTGTAAGACCCCGTTAGGTCATTTTGAGTACCCCGTAATGCCCCGGCTGTGTTCCAAGCCTTAGTTAATGATGTTCTACGGGACTTTTTGACTTTTTTTGTTTTCGTTTATCTGGACAACGTTCTGATTTATTCCAGCAGCCTTGAACAACACGAACAACATTTTCGTTTAGTCTTACAGCGCCTACTTGAGAACTATATGTTAAGGCGGAAAAATGTGAGTTCCATCAGGCTTCAGTTTCCTTCCTTGGTTTGATATTGGAAGGCGGACAGGTCAGGTCAGACCCACACAAGATAAAGGCAGTTCTTGAGTGGCCAACCCCTGAATCACGTAAACAGCTCCAGCGATTCTTGGGTTTTGCCAATTTTTACAGGTGCTTTATCAGAAACTATAGCCAAATAGCTTCTCCCCTACATGCGTTAACCCCCACTAAAGTCCCATTTGTTTGGAGTCATGTTGCTGAAGCCGCCTTTGCTGAACTAAACACTCGCTTTTCTCAAGCTCCGATCCTCATTCACCCTGACCCCGCTAAGCAGTTCACCCTTGAAATCGACGCGTCAGATATCGGTGCAGTGTTATCTCAGCAATCCAAGTCAAACAACAAACTTCACCCGTGCGCCAAGTCAGACAACAAACTTCACCCATGGGCCTGTACCCGGGTCAGCAGGTCTCAAGTATGTACCCCAATCAGTTCGTCCCGACGTCCTACGATGGTGTCATGATTCGAAGTTTTCCGCTCATCCGGGTATATACAGAACCCAGTCCCAGGTGTCCCGGCACTTTTGGTGACCATCATGGACCAAAGACGTAAGAGAGTATGTCCTAGCCTGTCCAGTCTGCGCCCTGAACAAGCCCTCTAACCAGCCACCCTCCGGTCTGTTAATCCCTCTTCCCATCCCGAAGCGTCCCTGGTCCCACATTGCAATAGATTTCGTCACTGGTCTTCCTACATCCCAAGGCATGTCTACCATTTTGACCGTTGTGGACCGCTTCTCGAAGTCCTGCCACCTCATCCCAATCCTGAAGTTACCTAATGCCCTCCACTCAGCCCAGCTCCTCATTAAACACGTATTTCGACTACATGGCATGCCTGCGGAGATCCTCTCTGATCGGGGCCCCCAGTTTGTCTCCCAGGTCTGGTGGTACTTTTGCTCTGCTCTCGGTGCCCGCAACACCCTTACTTCTGGACTAACGGCCAAACAGAACGCATGAACCAGCAACTAAAAACCACCCTTCGCTGCCTCACTTCATCTTCACCTACGGACTGGAATAAGTTTCTACCTTGGGTCGAGTACGCACTAAATTCACACATCTCCTCATCCACCAACGCTCACCTTTTGAAGTAGCCCTAAGATATCAACTTCCACTTCTACCCACCGATGAACTCAGGATCCCTTCACCTCCGTTAATGAATACATCGCACGTTGTCAGGATATCTGGAAAGGCACTGTCACAGCACTCACTCATGCCGCAGAGCAGAGCAAGAGGTTCGCCGACCAGCACCGAAGACCAGCACCTCAATATCGCCCCGGTCAGAGGGTTTGGTAATCCTCCAAGGACGTGTTAACAAACCCATCCAGCAAGAAACTAGCCCCCCGATTCACTGGACCCTATGAAATCGAATCCACCGTCAACCCAGCCTCTGCTCGTCTGCGTTTGCCTCCTCACTCCCGAGTCCACCCCACATTCCACGTCTCCCAGATCAAGCCAGTCCTGGACAGCGAGCTTTGCCCACCGGCCGGACTCCCTCCACCCTCCCAGGGCGATCTGGTCCCTCGCGTCCTCAGGGTTGTGGACGCCCGTCGTCGTGGTAGGGGTCACCAATACCTCATTGACTGGGAAGGTCGCAGCCCTGAGTAGCGCTCTTGGGTTTCAGCCTTTGCCATTTCAGATAAGGACCTGCTTCAGAAGTTCTGGTCTGCGCGCCCTTGTTCCGCCTCGTTGTGTCAGGGTTCTCTGTGCATCCGTGTTCTAATTCTGTTTTGTCTTAGTTTGTGTGCTTGGATGCACTCACCTGCCTTGACACCTTGCTCTAAAAATCAGAACTCCAGAATCCTCGTTGCTCAGATGTTGCCCTGGCTCCCCGTTTGTATCTGCATGTGGGCAAAACATCTGAAAACCATGACAGCTCCCTGGTTTAATTTAGAGCTGTGTTGTTTGAAGCACAAAGTTAGGAAATTGGAGAGAAAATAGCGCTCTACACACAATTAGAGGAATCCTACCTAATCTGGAAAAACAGTCCAGTGGTTGTATAAAAAGACCCTACGCAAAGTTAGAGCAGCATATTTTGCATCTTTTATTTGATCCAGTTGATCACAATATTCTCCTAGAAAGACTCAAACATGCAGTAAGGATTAAGGGAAAAGCATCAGGCTGTTTTTTTATCATATCTATCTGACATTAGTCCAGTTTATTCATGTTAATAATAAAACTTCAAAGTGCAGGGTTTCTTGTGCAGTACTGCAGGGTTCAGTCCTTGAGTCAGTTCTCTTTACTAAAGGCTTCTGACTGGTAAAATTATTATACAGCATAGGATTAATTTCCACTGACATCAAAACTTGGATGACTTTGAACTTTTCTGCTTTTAACTACTGACAAGACAAACATTGTCATCTTTGGACCAGAGTCCTTAAACTTCTTAATCAATCACTAAATTTGGATGGCATTAAATTGTCCTCTGGTAATAAAGTAAAAAACCTTGGTGTTATTTTGGCTAGGACATGTGATTTAAATCCCATATTAAACAGGTTTCCAGAGTTTCCTTTTTTCACCTCAGGATTATCGCCAAAATTAGAAACATTCTGTCCAGGAGTGATGCTGAAAAACTGGTCCATGCATTTGTTACTTCAAGGCTGGACTATTGTAATTCTTTACTATCAGGAAGTCCACAAAATGCAGTTCAAAGCCTTCAGCTGATCCAAAATGCTGCTGCAAGAGTTCTGATGAAAATCAACCAGAGGGATCATATTTCTCCTATTTTAGCTTCCCTTCATTGGCTTCCTGTTAAATCAAGAATAGAATTTAAAATTCTCCTTTTCTCGTATAAAGCCCTTAATAATCAAGCTCCATCATATATCAGAGCTCTGATTACCCCGTATGTTCCTAACAGAGCACTTCGCTCTCAGACTGCAGGTCTGCTGGTGGTTCCTAGAGTCTCTAAAAGTAGAATGGGAGGCAGATCCTTTAGCTATCAGGCTCCTCTCCTGTGGAACCAACTCCCAGTTTTGGTCTGTGAGGCAGACACCTTGTCTACTTTTAAGACTAGGTTTAAAACTTTTCTTTTGACAAAGTTAATAGTTAGAGTGACTTAGGTTACCCTGAGCTATCTCTATAGTTATGCTGCTATAGACTTAGGCTACTGGAGGACATCGGGGTCTTTTTTTCTCACTCTGCTGAGTTCTTCTACTGTTCATCTGCCATTACCATATAACATAGGAAGTATTCCTGGAACAATGCATGGTTATGTGCTTTTTGTGTCTCTGCCCAGTCTTCTCAAATCCCCAGTTGGTTGTGGCAGAGGACAGTTCCCACTGAGCCTGGTTCTGGTTCTGCTGGATGTTTCTTCCTGTAAAAGGGCAGTTTTCCTCTCCACTGTCGCTACATGCATCCTCGGTATAAGAGACTGCTGCAAAGCCAACGACTATGCAGATGTAAATAGTTCATATTGTACCTCAGTGTTGAGCTTAAGTCTGCGGACTCCCAAGTCCACCCCTGTGAAGCTCTCATCTGCAGCAATGGTGTCGATCTTAATGAACTGATTCTCCCGTATGGCTGAGCCCACAGCTCGGTCAGACTCATAGTAGAACAGGTTGAAGGTTTCCTGCAGAACAAACAAAGTAAGAAGAAGCTCTAAGTGTGTACGGTTGCCATAGAATCCCATTATGAGTTAACGTCAGGAAAAAAATATTATGTCATAACAAAAAAACATATATCATATTTTATTGGAGAGCAGAAGCCATCAGATACTGCTCAGATTTTCCCATAATGCAGTAGAATCCTACTTAGTCTATGTACCTCAAATGTCAACTGTTAAACATGATCATTAAAGTCAGAATGCCAAAACATTTAACAGGAAATTCTAAAAATCTCAGGCAGTCATAATTTTGTTAGATATCTTTTAACTCCTTCAAAGTTTGAAACAATATTTCTACAGTTCTGTGTACATTCTTTTCCATATTTTTGATGCAAAAACACACTTAATTTTGTGGAGACTTTAATAATAGAATATCAGGAAAATGCATATATTTGTCAAGTGGCAGTAAAAGGATACATGATTTAATACAAATCTGAATTTTATTGAGCATTTATGTTTACCGTCTTCTCTTCTGATACCCCCTAAACAAAATCCACACTTTTCTGATTTTTATTTGTGAAAATGATTAATCCCTGTGTGAAAGTGTGCAGTAATCCAAACTACTTTTTGATCTACCATAACAATGTACAGTGGCAATGCAAACCTTTTCAGTCAACAATTAAAAAACAAAAAGTACTAAAACTCATCCAATGACAATGAAATATGACCTCATTCAGTTTTATTTAACCGAAGGAGGATCAAACCTGATTTTTCTTTCATGAGTTAGAGCTTTTATGGTTTAAATCTGTATAAAGAAATTGAATCACATTTACTGTCATACAATAATGTAACATACATCAAAATTATGGAAACAACCTCAATCAGATGTAGAGTGTGAATATTCCTCTGTTTTTGCCACATTTAGATGTAAATGTGCATCGATCTGTGTCCCAAGGAGCATGACATATGAATAATCTAATGAGCTTTTTAATTTTCATTGAAAAATAAGGCAGGGTCAGATCAGCAGAACAATTCCGAACAAGTCAGGTGTGTTGATTCCTGAGGTGAAGACAATCCCACATGTCCACAAATAGCTGCATAAAGTTGGGCGTAATTGTGGATCGGTGGCAGCGTTGGCACTACTGGAGGACATTGCTGGTGGAAGAATGCAGAAGAAGCATGTTTTTAGAGAACCTGCTGACCTGCTGGCTAATGGTGATGAGTGGCTTATTAACTGGTTCAGATTGCCCAGGGTAATTATTTTTGAACAGGACCTAGTATTACTGGGAAACAGGGAACAGTTAAACTAGGATGAACCGTGTGTTGCCGGTTCCGTTTCAAGTTCTAACTGTATTGCAGTCTCAGCAACCGGAGCTTTTCAGAGGGAGCTGACTAACAGGGTGAATAGTTAACATCCCTGACATGTCTCTGACCCCAGCCCCCTGGGACTATCCCATTCAGGTTGTCCAGATGAATACAACTTCCCTAAATTATTGCTCTCATTTCTAATAATCAGAGACAAGACTGCACTCATATTGCTAAAATTCTGCTCAACTCAGGATTCCTCTAAATTGTCATAACAATTATAATAACTCTCATTATATCATCTGTGTCTGGAATGAAATACGAACAGGGTCTATGGGTGATTGCTGACTTGTATTTTGTATGTAACATCATCACTCATCTTAAAGATTTAAAACACTTCACAGTCTGTGTGGAATACTTCATCACTGAAGTATTGGAGGCATATTTACATCATTACAATAATTTGGTGTACATTACAATGATCAGCGTTATGCTATATTCGAGCTCAATGTGGAAGACATTATATTTAACTTTATAGTTTTGGCTAGTTTCTGTAATGAGTCGCTGATGTCCCTCAAGAAGCTGTTGGTTTGCTGTGGATCACTACAAATATTCCTCAAGGTGTCTCTGTGACTGTCTGACAGCTCTGTTGCCATGGTTATTTGGACATGGGCTAGGTGACTTCTGGGTATTTTTACTGATTTGCATGCAATTAGGGACGAGGACAAGGAGGCCCTAGGTACATGTACAGGCGCGTCCAATTCAACGCAAATTGGGATTCATCAAGGCAACGCATGTGCTGGCCAGTCTAAGAATAGTTTCATACAGCTAAATGTATTTCTTGTGTGCCACAAGTTTCAGGATTCCCCTGACGCCGGCATTTAGTATGCGAGCTGCACACTTTTACATACATGAGGCCCCAGGTCAGGCGTCTTGAGACCCTTTTGTAAGTTCTTCGCCACATATTTTTAGCATTTGTTATACTTTCGATAATGTAGATAAAATACGTCGAGGTTTAAGTGTCTAAGCATAGTATTTTGTTGAAGGTTTCCAGGTTTCCTGTCCAGGTTTTTCCCCAATTTTCTTCCAATGACTGATGGAGATAGCCCCCCCCCCCCCACACACCACACACACACACACACAGACACACACTATGAACGATTATTAACTATTAACCCACACATGCACAGAGAGAGCAATGAATCTCTACAGAGAGACGCCCTCAGCAGGGATTAAACCAGGAACTATTAGCATCAGAGCTAACCATCGAGCTGCCTGTGAATAACAAACATATATCTATTTAAATATTCACAGCTGTTGAAAAGCATCCCTCCGCAGCAGCAAAACACAGGAAGTCTGCCAGCCTTGTGTCTGCACTCGGCTTTTTGTTTACACAGTTTGGAAAATAATCACAAGCTGATGCTTTAAATGAATTAATGCTGAAGGTGATTATCCTAAAATGACATTCAGCTGCTACAGCTGCTGTTGATTTTAGCATCAATGCTTGATGACATTTGTTTTCCTTTGGTGTTTCTACAAAACATGTCACTTTTCTGAATTTATTAGTCTTGGACAATACAAACACATAAAAAAGAAACAAAGCACAAGGTCATTATTTGTTAATTGCACAAGGATCCAATTCAAACTGGAGCTGGTTAGGGTTACTGGAGAGCCAAAGACTGCTGAAAAACACACCCTATACAAACAATATAAACTACACAAACTATGAAAGGGGAAGTTTAAATGAAAGCAATCGACAAAGGTTCAGTTGCAATGAAGGCCTGTCTGGTTTAATTTTTGAGTACCTAAAATGTTGTCACACAATGTTGCCACAACAAGCTCTTATTTTCAGAGTTAGAAGCTAATAATTATTGCTGGAATTAGTTTGATGAAACATGAGCAAGCACATCTGATATGTTACTATGGCAATAAAATTATTCTGCATTACTTAAAGGAACCATAAGCGATATTTTACCACTAGATGGTGCTTGAGCACTGTCTGTAGACCAAAACAAGATATTTGACTAGTCGCGCCTCTTTCTACCTTCACATCAGCTGCAACCCGACCCCTCCCCTTCCCCTCTCCTTATCACGCCTCACATTCTATGCGCATGTTTGTATAGGATAAAAACACAGCAAAACAGCCTCACTTTTCAGAGGAACATGTCTGTGAAGAAGTAAGTAACTTTAAAATGCTGTTAGCAAGATAACTATGTAAACAAGAGACTTGAGAACAACAAAGAGAGATGTGGTGTGATGTGTTATGGAAAAATATAATCAGTTTTTGTATTAATCATGTATTTTTCTTAAAGCAGTAAGAGTTACCTAAGTTTTAAATGCTATTGTTAAACTTTGTGGCCTAGAGTGCAAATAGTAGGGAGTCTGCAGGGTCACTCACATGAGGCTTTATGGTGGGTAACCTTTGAGAAGGTTTATGGTTTAAAAGCTGTATATTGTGCCTCAATGTTTATCTTTGTAGACTCCTAGAAACACCTGGCGAAATGTATCAAAAACCCAGCGCCTTAGTTGACACTGGAATGCGGATCTTTTTGCTTGTGAGAAGATGAGCAAAGAGAGAAAATGAGTGTGTATGCAGCCCCCACCCCCCTGACATCATTCATTCGCTCACACAGTAAGGGCCCCGGCTTTCCATAGATGTGCCCCATGGCAGTTCTTCAGACACGTGCTTGCAGCGGACACGGGAGGGCGGACTCCGTGGTTCACCACGTTAGGCCTTAGGATAAAGTTGTAAGTGTGTGTCTCCCCTTGGAATTCCAATTGTAATAAATGTATGTAGTATATTCCAAGTGTTTTGTCTCAGATAATTGTTTTCTTCCTTTGCTGCCAAATTTATGAACCTGGTGAGGTGGGCCTTAGTGAATGAGACAGAAAGAACAAGAGGCCGCCTCGTTAGATGTCATACATTAAACTATAGGCAGATAGTTCCCCAGTGTTGTTGTGGTGGTTGTTTACATTCCACCCTCAGCTGTTGCCCATAATGCATGTGATGTCTTCAGTTCTGTTGTTGCTAAGATGCAGACCCAACACCCCAATTCCTTTGTGGCAATATCTGGTGATTTTAATCACACCTCACTCTCTGCTACAATGCCAACATTATAATAGTTTGTCAGCTGCTCTACCAGAGAAACCAAGATATTGAATTTGTTTTACACAGATGTCAATGATTCACATATTTCCAAATCAAGACCTCCTCTGGGTAAATCAGATCACAACCTTGTTTCTCTCTGCTCAGATTATAAACCCCTTGACAAGAGACCACCCATAAGATAAAGGACTGTGAGAAAATGATCACAGGAAGCTGAAGAAGCCCTACAGGGTTGTTTTGAAACTACCGTCTTTGCAAGCCACATGGAGAGGACATAAATGCCATGACTGAGTGGGTGACCGACTATATGAACTTATGTGTGGACAGCATCATCCCCACCAGAACAGTGAGATGCTTCCCTGATAACAAAACCTGCATATTCACTGACCTGAAGGAACCGTTGAACAAGAAAAAAGAGCCTTTAGGGAGAGAGACAGAGAGTTATTGAGGAGTATACAGAAGTAGAGGAACAATATCAGAGAGGTGTGGTCAGGGATGAAGAAGATCACAGGCTTCACGCAGAAAGAGGAGTGGATAGATGGAAGTCTGGATAGAGCAAATGAGCTGAACTCATTCTTCAATAGGTTCTGTTCAGGAACATTCTCACCATCCTCCCCTCCTGCTCCCAGCAAAACAGACATCCCACCCTTCTTTGACCCACAGCTTTCCTGTCACACCTCAGATGTTTTATCCTTTACCTCAGTCATGGACTCTTTTGCTTTGACTAGTTTGTCTTAGACCAAATCAGGAGATGCTGCTTCTCCCTCCTCCTCCTACTTTTCTGTTTCCAGAAGTCAGGTGAAGAGGCAGCTGAAGAGACTAAACCGGAACAAGGCTGGTGTCAGCCCCAGAGCCCTCAAGGTCTGTGCAGAGCAGCTCTGTGGGATTCTGCAGCACCTCTTCAATCTAAGCGAAGATATCGCTGTTATGGAAGACATCCTGTCTGGTTTCAGCACCAAAGACAACTCACCCATCACTCATCGACAATGACTACATACCCGTTGCCCTGGCTTCCCACATCATGAAGGTCCTGGAGAGATTCCTGTTTGCCCACCTGTGTAAGCAAACTACCACATATCAGGGCCCCCTGCAGTTTGCTTATTGCTTTGGAATTGGAGTTGAAGACGCCATCATACACCTGCTTCAACACACCCACTGACATCTGGAAAAAGCAGGCAGGACTGTGATTTATCCAGTGCATTTAACACAATTCAGCCTGATCTGCTCTGTCTGAAACACCAGAAGAGTCAGGTGGAGGCCTCAACAATCAGCTGGATCAATGACTACCAGCCAAACAGACCAAAGTTTGTGAGACTGAAGGACTGTGAGTCTAACCAGGTACTCTCACCGTTTCTTTTCACTCTGTACACTTCCAGCACAAGTCTGACTCCTGTCATCTACACAAATACTCAGATGACTCTGCAGTCGTCGGGTGTATCAGAGATGGACAAGAAGCTGATAACAGAGGGCTGGTGGACCGCTTTGTGGCATGGTGTGGAAGCAATCATCTCATCTTGAATGTTTGCAGCAAGATGCTGCATATCTTCTATAAGTCATAAGTTGAGAGAATTATCTCCTCTGCCATCACCTGTTGGGTAAGCAGCATCGGAGCCAGGGACCTAAAAAGGCTCAAGAACTTGATATAGAAGGCTGGTTCTGTTCTGGGGACTGTGGAACATCTGGAGACTATGATCCAAAGAAGGATTTTGCATAAAATCAAGAAAATTATACACAATCCTGAACGTCCTCTTCATTTCAATGTCATTGGAAAAGAGAGTCTGTTCAGTCAAAGGGTTTTTCATTTCTGCCCACAGTCAACACCATCTATAAGAATTCCTTGACAACATGAGTTACATCAACATTTATTTTCCCTTTTGGGATAAATAAAGTATTTTTGAATTGAATTGAATACTATAGTCCATCTGAAATATTACCTTTAGTTCTTCACATATTTAACTATTTTTTAGTTCTTAAATAACGAAATTTCACATATTGCTCCTTTAAAGAGACCAGGTTTAGTTTTCTTAGATGTATTCATTATTCAGTCATTCTTATGTTTCCTTTACACATCTGTTAAATGAGGTTAGGGAGCTAAGGCCTACACCAGCAGTGACTGAACTAGAGGCTACTCCTTGAACCTTTACATACTATTGTAATTTTAAAATACACAGAGTAGATCATAAAAAAGATGAGATTCATATTCCACCCGCTGCACTCGTACTGAGCTTACATTACCTTGCAAGTACCCAGAACTCCGGGCATGCTGTTACAGTCTCTCAGGGTGAACTTGACCTCGATGTAGATCCTCCTGGCTCCTTCTCGAGGGATCCAGCCAGACCTTAGCCAGTTGTTCTGACTCGGACTCATCACGTTGCAGACCTAATTTAGAGTACATGCTATTTTAAAATCACTACTAAAGACCACAACATTGTTGAGACAAAAGTATGTAACCCTTTGAGGGACAGCTCAGTATTTCTAAAGTGACATTTGTTAAAAGGTCTTGAGCAAGTAAAATATTAGCTACTCTGGGTGACTGGCTTGGTGACATCCTTTGAGATTAGATAGACACTGGAGATTGAAAACAATGCATTGCCCAAGTGGGGCCAAGACTTGTTCCATCATACAACTCTAATCCCAAAAACATCATCAACATGCAAACACCTGTTTTCTTTCTTTTTTGATTGTTTACACATAGTCACATTTACATAGGAAGAACTTTCACACAGGAATTAGAAGTAGAAGTTGTCATAACAATCTTTTTCTCTAAAGCAGAAACACTTTACATTTATTTCAATATTTCACAGACAAAGATTACTAAAATACTAAAAGGTATTTTCAACTAAAATTGCTCTATGTAATATATAAAATTAAGAAGCCAAGACTTGTACAGAGCAAATATGATATTACCATAATACTAATATTTAATTAAAAAAAAAACCTTTAAAAGTCATCTACTAATCTTCTATATCTTTGTTTTAAAGACCATGACATCTAATGCTACAAAACTGTTAATTTGTCATTGGGATATGTTTTACACACAAAACAATTTCACTTTTTTTCAAAGGAATCCGTTCACTGCATTTTATGTTCTGTATCGATTTTTACTCAGTATCATGTGGTCATTTTTCTGTGAATACATAAATTGAATAATTCAAATTGACAGAAAAGCATTGGATCTGCATTCAACAATACAAAAAAAGTTTTGGGTTGTAACAGTAATTGTGACTTGAAGTTTAGCATGACAATGTTTTTGAATAATTATTTTACTGTTTGATCTATAATATAAAGTGTATACATATAAAACATCCATTCTTTTCCAGCAGGTTTACTTGTTCAAAAAGGAACCTCTTGCCATGTTTTAATCCTTTACAAATTAATGCAGATTGGGTTAAGATTTTAGAGACTCTTCTTACAGTACTGTTGCTTATTTTGGCTTGCTTCATGAATCCAAGGTAGGCCATTCTACATAATCCATCAATGTATGAGTTTGCATGTTCTCCCTGTGCATGCATGGCTCCTCTCGGGTACTCCAGCTTCCTCCCACAGTCCAAAAAGATGACTGTAATTGGCCTATCTAAATTCTCCTTAGGTGTGAGTGTGTGCAAGAATGATTGTTTGTTCTGTTTGTCTCTGTGTTTTCCTGCTACAGACTGGCTACCTGTCCAGGTGTACCCCCCCCCCTGGCCCATTGACAGCTAGAGATAGGTAACAGCACCAATCGCGACCCCAATAGGGATAGAGGTGTTAGAAAATGGATGGATGGATGGATGGATGGATGATGGATGGATGGATGGATGATGGATGGATGGATGGATGGATGGATGGATGGATGGATGGATGGATGGATGGATGGATGGATGGATGGATGGATGGATGGATGGATACCTAATCTTTCCACCTGATCTTGCCTCACTTGTGCCTGGCTTGAATGCAACAATAATGGTTAGCTTTAGATTCTATGTTCTATATCAGGGGTTCCCCAACCTTTTTAGCCGCGCACCCCCTTCAGTGTCCCAACCGGCTTGGCGCACGCCCCCCCCCCCCCCCCCCCTAAAAAAAAAAAGAAAACATTCTGTTGCAGTTACATCAATTCAACCATCATAACAAAAGTTGTGGGAATAAAATTGGAACATAATTTGAATTAAACTGCAATAAAGTTGCAAAATCCACAACAGATTCCTGAGGATTTTGCAGGTGCATCAGTAGCTCAGCCTGGAGGAGAGAAAGAAAGAGACGCTCAGATCGGCCACACCCCCACAACCTGAAACGTCTCTGAAGCAAAGGATTAAACTGATGATCTACCTGTGTGTGTTCTCACTTTGTTTTTTGTGCACCAGCTTCTTAATTTGAGTCTGACTCACAATTTACATTGTAAAATACAATCACAAAGAACTTTGATTTGTGTCTGATGACAAAAGAGAGAGAGAGAGAGAGAGACAGAGAGAGAGAGAGAGAGAGAGAGAGAGAGAGAGAGAGAGAGAGAGAGAAAGAGAGAGAGAGAGAGAGAGAGAGAGAGAGAGAGAGAGAGCAGACCAGACCAGAGTAACAATAGAGCGCTCCATAAATATGTTATTAATCAGAGAAATAAAAACTTTTACAGCGGCTACATTCAGCAGGTAAACACGGCCATGACAACACACCTCAGCTCCCCTCAGCCCCACCGCCGGTTTGTCCCTGTCTGAATCTGCGCTAAAACCGCATCTGTAAAATGAACTGCGCCTGTCTGAATCTCAATGAAACGTATTGCAGCTCTGTGCGTGACCATAGTCATGAAAAGGCGGAGGCTGCAGCGGGGGGTGGGCGAGTCATGCGCGTCAGTGCTGGTAAAGGTTCAGAGTCACCGCAACATCGAAAGAGACACCGGTCGCTCAGTTTAAGCTTGTAAAAACTTTCGGCCCCAATTCAATTGCCCCTTTACTTTTTTTTTGTTTTTTTTTTTCAATTGCCCCTTTACTGACGTACACGAAGTGTATGAGAGACATTTGTCATTGGTTTGCAATTCACTCGTCTGTTGCCTCTGATTCCCTGGTTTCAGCCAATTGAGCATATTTGCCAGAATGAATGAAGTAGAGGCACAAGCTGCTTCTTCTACGTATTGAAGCACAATGAATGAATGAAGAAGATAAATTCATATTAAAATGAAGTGTAGAACAAGACTTTTAAAAATAAACAGATTTTAATGTTGTCATGGTTGAGTTTTGGTTTGACTTAGTTTTTCAGTTATTTTCATTTTTTCATCTCATCTTTATTTATTGTTAGTTTTCATTCTCATGAGTTTTTTTCTGTCATCTTCACTTCACCTTCTCAGCAGTCAGTCACACCTGATAACAATTTACCAGTCAATTAGCCAGACCCTTGTTCCACCTGTTGGTGCTCTATTTAAACCTCCCTCTGCCTTCAGTTCAGCACTGGGCCGTCTTCGGTTATCCACCTCTCCATGCCAGTCCCCGGTTTGCCTTGGAAGATTTGTTTTTGCTCTCTTGTTTAGGGTTAGTCCTGCCAGTCTCTCTAAAGACTCTTCACTCTACTGATTGTTCCTGGAGAAGTTCTGATTTGTGCCCTGTTGTCTCCAGAGAACTGCTAACCTGACTAGCCACCCTGGAGAAGTTCTGATTTGTGCCCTGGTGTTGCTACGGGGTCAGCTAGCCGAGCAGCACTGAGCTTTCCAGGCCACCCGGTGACTATGGACTCTCGTTCCGGGCCGTCAGCTCCTGCCATCACCTGCCATCACCTGCAGTTCTGTGTCTCCGGTTACATCTTCCACCACTCATCATCCCTACAATAAAGACTCTCAACTTTAGTTCCGTCTGTGTGATTCTGAGTCCATCAGTAAACAAATGATGACAAATGTCAATACATTTTATTTATTTATTAAATTTGCTGTTTTGATTTTAGTTTCCACAAAGGAAATGTTTATTTACATGTCTTTATGGTGTGGGGAAAAAAACACTGTCAAACCGCCATTACAGATTTCAGCCCCTAGTGGCAGCCACAGTTTGGGAATCCCTGTTGTATATGGTTAGCTTGAGAAATATTCTTTTACATTTACATAGTCGTTGCTTTTGAGAAAACAAAAGTGACCAGGTGGTAAGCCAATATAAATGAATAGGCCAAATAAAACTTAAGCCTGAAAAGTATTTATGAAATTGTAAACTGTAATGTATTTTGTAATGTAATTTTTTGCCGCTATCTTGGCCAGGACTCCTTTGAAAAAGAGATTATTAATCTCAATGGGACTTTTCCTGGTTAAATAAAGGAATAATAATAAAAATAATATTGAAGAGTCAAATTGTGACAATACCTTCCCCCTGTGGATCAACGTGGATATTACACGTTTTCAGTGAGACCTGGTTGTATTTTGCTGTCGTAGGATGAGAAGGCATTTAGAAATAGAAAGACCAGGATGCCATGCAATAATGGATTATGAAATTGTCTATCTGCTCTTAGCATTGTTAGTGATTCTTTTTGTGTTTCTTTTGTGGTGGTCTGTCTTAGCCCTAGTACATATTGGGTTGGGAATTGAATTAGCCCTGCTACAGACTGGCGACCTGTCAGGGTGAACCCCGCCTCTCGCTCAGTGAACGCTGGAGATGGGCACCAGCACCCCCCGCGAGGGGGTTAGAAAATGGGTTAGAAAATGGTCACTCTATGTTCTCACTGACAGGTGGGAGCCTGCTGGAGAAGAAACGGCTCTCGGTGCTCAGCTAGCTAATCACACATTTGCGTGCAGTACGCCCAAGTATGTGTGAGCCTTTAGTTAGCTCGCATCCGGAGTACAATAAACTTAGTAAGTTAATTCAATATAAAAGTTATGTTTATTTTTGGCCTTATGTTAGAAACAGGACATTGTAGTCCAACTACTCTGTCCTCCCGAAAAAAACAGACAGCTTTCTCTCTCTCAGGAGAGAGCTGTGTACATGGAGGGGTGGAGTGATATTATGCAGTTGGGAAGAATATTTAATGTACCTTATGTGTGGACATAGACAAACATAGACACATTAGTTCACATTGCGCTTTATAATCCAGTGTGGCTTTACGGTAATAGGTACATTTTCCTCTTTTTACATACATTTGTCAATATCACTTAAAGATTCTAGGCTTTGCTGTGTTTTAAGAGTTTTATTGTTATTTTCAATTAAAAACTTTTCTTTCCTGCTAAATTGGACATTTTGTTCTTTAAGGGTTTAAGGCATGGAGTTTGCTACAAATACACAACATATATATTTTTTAAATTGATCACCACTGTGTTTAATGTATAAGGGTATATAGGGTTTGATATATTGTATATTGTTGACAGTGACAACTCTAACAGATATTTAATATTTATTTATTAATATTTCAGGCTCATGTCTTTTCTAATGTAAGTAAAAGAGCTGTCTTTCTTACATAACAACAATATATGTCATTGATGTTCTGAAGAAAGCAGAACCACAAACACAAACTTGGAACACTATAGAACGCACCTGATATGTGTGAATCGGGGTAAAATACTCGTCCATCTCGTTAATGGCATCCCACTGCACAGACAGAAAAAATAAGCAAAAAGAAAAGACAATGATGATATAGTTATAGTCACACAGTTTCTCAGATTTACATGCAGCAAATCATACAGTTGAGATTTATTTTTGACCGTGTTCTGTCTGTGACTCCCAGGCTGCGTTATAGGGTCATTATTGACTTCCTTAATAAAAATTTGTCATAAATACTGTAAGTTTTTTTGTTTTTCTTAGATGTTTAAAGTTTTGATTCAACTTTCCATACTAGGGTTTATTTCAAAGCTTCGTTGGTGTGTACACGTGGCAGTGATGGCCTAGTAGTTTGCTAAAACTATGACTAAAACAAGACTATGATTGTTTTCCCCCGGTATTTCCAGTATTAAAGCTTCACTTCAAAATCATGCTGTTAAGATTTCGAAAGCATGCTGCTGAATTCCTCGTTGGTGCTCTGGCGCACAAGACTGACCACTGAGCAATTTTTTGTTCTACATTTCATAAACTTTGAAATTCCATTAATGCTATTCCAGCATGGCACATTTTCCTTTAATTACATGCCCCTTATGTGTGTGAATAAATTTATACTGTTTACTGAATACCTCTGGTGGGTGTAAAGTATATTATTTTAATGTGCTAATGTTTGTTACACCACACATGTTGTAGAACATGAAACTACAAAAAATTGTCTGTTTGGTCCTCTGTTTTGTCAGGTTCAGAGCTATTTTGTACTGTGAAACCATAGCACAGGATGTAAAACAAACGGCACTAAACTGACGTTTTTTCATTATGGACAAGGTAAGATATAAAAATTAAAGGCAAACCATGAAAAGGTCAGCAGCCTATCCTGTACAAAGGTTTAATAAGGAGGTTAGCCTCACTGTGAGGAACCAGGGGTCAAAGCTGACTCATTTAAAGTGAAATGAGTCAGTGAAACTTAACTAAACTACTAAGCAAAATTAAGATAATAAGCTATGGAACTATTTACACACAAAAGAAATAAAAGGACAAATAAAATAGTTGAAAACCATAATCGAAATGATTCAGTGAATCTTGGTTCATGGCAGATCTAGGTTAGAGAACTAAAGTTCATCTTAAAGAAAATGGAATGAGATCAAATTAGCTTAACTAATTTAGAACAACATTTTGTATGTATTTCAACCATTCACAATGAAAGTCTAAATTATATTAAAAAAATTGACAAAATAACATTTTAAAGAATGACTTGCTAAGTGGAAATCAATAACCTTAAATATTTCTCCGGGAAATAATTAAGACTCAAATTGGTAACTTAAGAAGCAATTGGCTACTTTAAGAGGACGATCGACTGGAAATGATGTGTCGGGCACTTCCTGTGGCCATTATTTAAATTAGCTTGAGTTTAATCCTATCGTTACACAAGCACCATTAAATCAACATTAATGTTCCCTATTAATGCTGTAATAAAGCTGGTAGCATGGCATGGCAGAGCTAAATGAGACAAATATTATGCTTGAAACAAAGTGTAGTTTTGTTTAACTAGGGTAATAGGAGTAAGTGATCCTGGAGGCTAATAGTGCTATGCTAGCGGACATTCAGCGCTGATTTAAAAAGACTTTTGAGCTCTGTTTGGTTCTAATGAGCGGGCCGGACAACAAAAACATTCCCTATGGAAATAAAGTTTGTTATAACTGTAAATCACACCCAAACACATCAGCAAAGCTTTGTTTCAAGAACCCTAGTGGAAGTTTCACAACAATGGCCCTGCCTTAACCATTGGAGCATATACATCTGAGGTATGATGGAAGACATCTATGGTTGTTTAACCCTGGTGTTACATATAATTCTCTTGGATTTTAGCAGCCTTGGAAAAAAGGTGGAGTAATTGAAAGGGAAAACCTAGACTCTTGGAAGCTATCGGATGATCCTTGCTGAACTCACCATGGATAAGACACTTGGGATTTTGCACAGAAACCCTCCACCCACTCTAACCCCAAACCTCCTGCCCCCAATGGGCTCAGCTAAGACACTCACACACTCTCCCAGGCACTACAAGCCAAAGACCATAGGGATAATTAAGGTGCAGGAACCATTTCAGCCTTCCCTTCCCCCTCATCCTCTCATCTTTATCAGCTAATTGAAACTGTCCTTGAACTTGTGAAGACCCTGGCTAATTAGTGGGGTGTATAACCTCCCTATCTCTCATTATTCGGTCTTTCCATCATTGTGCTCACAGTCAATTTTTTTGCGTTCTTACATCATTTACTTTAGCACTTTTTTCATGATCTAATAAGACTAAATCTGCTTTAAATGACAGTTCACATACTCCTTCACCAGAACAAAACACAAAAAACAAAGAGCAACCTTTAGCCAAGGGATATTTATACTCTGAAAACACTCTGAAATATATGGAAAGAAGGTTTTTCATGGTGAAAACAGACATGCAGGACAGACAAGGACTCAATTGAATTGGATTCAAAAATAATTTATTCCCAAAGGAAATTTTAATTCAATTTCAATGAGCTCAATGACTAATATACATTAAGAATGTTTTCGAAGCACAACAGATAAAAATCAGTTTATGTTTCCTAGCTGTCAACTCTGTCAAATAAAATGTGGCAGAAGAGGAACAAAGCAACGTCATCTGAACCTAAACATGAATATGCTCAGCTCACACACTATTTGTATTTGAAACATTTCCTTCATCTGCCAGAAAATTAGATAAACGTTTAAGTAAATGAAAAAAATATACGTATTCTATAAGTTTTATGTTCTACTTAAATTCAATGGTGGGACTCTTTTCCATACAAGGAAGGAGACCGAACGGTTGAGCCGGTACTCGTGACATCCTGTTGCAACAGAAATGTTTTAGGGAGGAAAAGCATCAAAGAGAAACAAAGCTGATGAACGGTGCCTTTGAAAGATCTAATTTCAGATTAGTGTACATTATGGAAGTTTCTTCAGAGCCAACAGGTAGAGGGAGAACAGGAAAAGAAAACAGAGAGAATGGTGAAGAAAAAGTAAGTATAGGTGTGGTGAAATGGTTGTGGGGGTGAGGTTGGTGTGTATCTGAAAGGAAGGTTGTAGGTGGCATTTCCAGGCTTAATGCTGCACTTTATGTAAAGTAACAGGTCTGCATATTAAATCCGTGGAAATATCAGGACCTGCCCAACACCTTTCTGGCTGTTATATTATCAGCTGCATAACCAGAGAAGACTTAATAACTTTGCTTGTGTGTGTGTGTGTGTGTGTGTGTGTGTGTGTGTGTGTATCTGTGTACTGCTATGTCTGTCTGGGCTCTTTGACAGAGATAACCTTTCTGAAATGGAAGTGTTAATTGCACTGGTCTGGGATCAGTGGATGGGATGGAGTAATTGCTATCTTTTCAAAGATTATTAGAGTTCCAAGGCCACAGTGCAGACGAACGGCATAGCCGTTCGTCTGCACTGTGAGCAGAGAACCCTATTGTTTTTTGCCTGTTTTCCCATTATTTATCATTATTATTATTATTGTTATTATTATTATTATTATTATAGGCTATTATTCGTCTCCACTAAAGCGGGTTGTGCGGCCCATGCGGACTTTTAACGAACCTATTGAAACAGGTATCCAAGTACAGAATGTGCACAAATACTCAAGCCCAGAAATTCAGACCTCTCAACAACTAGCGGGCGCTATAGCAAAGGACAATGCGTTTCGGCCTATAACCACCAAACTACTGGTCCCACACTCAAAAACTTGATGTGACTTTGTTTATTGGATGATTCTGCATCATAAAGGGAATTGGCACACCTTTCGTTTCCCAGCTACTTTTCACGCTACATGGCTACAAAAGTTAAACCTTTGTTTAACTTTTGTAGCCTCCTACATTTTTTGTGCAATCCGCACAAAGCTCCATATATAACCGTGTAATGGACAAATAAAAAAAGTTAATGCGGCAGGTTTTTTAATTTTGACTTTTTCGAAAAGTAATGCTAAAATAAGTGATTGTTAGCTAGCTAGCTCTAAATGTTAATGCTGATTATTCTAAAACCATAACAAATGTTAACATGTCCTTCATTACCCATACTACCAATATGATTTTGCACAAATGTCCCGCGTTTGAAGATCGTCCATCACTAGGGGCCGCTGTGATGTCAAGAAATCTACTACGCAAGATTGGCTGTTCAAATTTTTACAAAACCTTCTTTATCACCTTCTAGCCATAGCCCTGAACTAAAGTATTAAATATGGTAATGATTGAAACAAGTGGGCGCGGCCTGTTTCCAAAAGTGTGAAAAAAACATGAAAATTTACCTATAATCAATTTTGTGGTGTAACGAGCTCAGATTTTCAGGATGTATTCCTTGAATAAGGTGTAACAATTCTCTCACTGCATGTATTGAGGTTTTTAAAAGTTGCACACTCTGCTTTGTTAAAAGTTTGTGAAATGGAGAAATCACTGTATTTTTCACAAATATCTTTCTAGGCCAATATAAATTTGCACATTTGTATATCACATAAAGACTAAACGTAGATTTTAGTTTGATAAAAATCCAGGCGATTTTTACATGTTTTTACATGTACAAGACTATAAAGTTAAATTTTTTTTCTCTGAAATGCTTTTTTCAATGGCCATTTAAAAAAAAATCATGTGGTTAGAGAAAGCACTCTTTGAGATCCATGACTATTTTCAGAATTTTAGAGCAAACCGATGATTTTTAAAGAATTCTTCTTACGTAATAGGAAATAATCAAAAATGTGGCCATGTAGGGAAAAAATAAAAAAATCTATATATAATGATTTAAGTAGAACAATGACTAGTGCATAATTAAGTTGTATTTACCGGAGATGAAGTGTAGACTGCAAATTCTGTCGTGGTATGATGGCTCCCACAGTTGATTGGGATTGTCTGCCTGCATCCTTTTCATTGAAATTATCCATTTCATTTAAATTATTAATTTCTTTCTTCTTTCTTCATCGTTCGGTAGAACGAAAGAAACGTACATCCGACGCTTTGGAATGCCTCTGTGTGCAACCGGGAGCACAACAAGTCGTAGGCATTGTTTAGATACCAAAAATAAACTAAAAGTACGCACTAATTCACCCGTTTTGTCACGGTGGTAGACGAAAACAGTACTGTTTTTGCCTACCACCGTGACCCGGATGTAGCGCGGATGTAGCTCGTGAACTGGTCTATACACCTATCACTGTGTAGCAGGGGCAAAGATTCCAGTAGCCCCAAAGCCATTCATTTTGGCGATACTGATTGGCCAGATATTTACAAATTTTCCCTAGCAACAGTATACGATTGGTTATTTCGCTACACTTGTAGGGCGCCTTGAGTGATAGCCACAAAAGTGTAAAAGAGAAATGATACGTTCAGTTGGTGGAAATGCACTGTTAAATGAGAGTCAAATAGTAAAATTGTTTTAATAATTCTTAATACATGTAGCCATGTACTATTAAGTAAATACTGACATTAATAATACTTTTAAAATCTATATATATTTTGACTTTACCCCTCCACCACATCTAGGGAGGGCAGCGCTCAAGCGCCCCCTGTGGGCCAGCCACCACTAAAAATAACGAAGCCCATCTGGGCTGCAGATGATCTGTTCAAAGTTCTGACCATCCAGAGCTTAGTCTAGACCCACATTCTGCCGAGCTGGTTCAGCTTTCCTTTCCTGCAAAGCAGGACGCAATGGGCCTTCATTCCCTCAAAAGCCTTCATTCAGACCCAGTCATGCCCGCTGGATCAGAAAACAGTTCTGCTAACCAGATACAGTCTAAAACGCCAATTAGTCTGTTTATAAGTTTCATTCTTATTTATTCTGCATTTTTTAAATTGTGTTTCTGTGCTTAAAAGCCACTGCGCATCTCTCCTCCCTTTCCTCGGAGCCAGGTTCTTTTATCAGTGGCCAGCCTTCAAAACTTGAATCACTACGTTTAATGTCCTTCCACTCGTACCAAAATGGCCCAATTAAAAACAATACGATAGTCAGTGGCTGTGTTTAATGCTCTTTTGTTTTTAACGACACAGAACCAGCGGTGCGTCGGTGGGCAGCTGCCTTGCGCTTGAATTCAGGTATGCAAAATTACATTACATGTAATTTAAGTACGCACTTTTAAGGGTCATTTTAAGGAACTTGGGACATCAGGGGCTTCAGTTTAGACCCATTATTCCCTCTCTCCCCTCTAAAGTAGCCCTTTATAGTCTTCATTTATGCATTTTCCCCATTGTTTATCCCTAGCGCGCAGCGTACGAGGGTAAAATCCAGCAACTGGATTAGCGTAAAAATGCAGCGTGTACCTCTGCGTGCTTTAAGTGTGGCAGCTGAGGGAAAAATGTTGGACCGTATAGGCTTGATGAAACTCTGCCTCATTCACACATAATACCAACATTGATAGAATAATGATAATCTGTAGTGTTTTTTATTGCCTGGATGTGAATCTGATAATTCATATTATGCCTTTTATAATCAACTACAATATTTTCTTATCAAAGTCAGGAAACAAAAGGCCTGTTTACACTACACTTTTTTAACCGAGCCGAGCCCAGTCTGAGCTTAGGTCAGTTAACCGAGCTAAAACGACCGTTTACACACCACACTATCCCGGTTCCTTGGTTGCTCCTCGCCCCCTAGTGGCGATCTGTGGTACTACCGCTCTCTGGGATTGAAGGCGGGACCAGTGGCGCCCGTAACATTCAGGATGTTATGCTTGATATTGTGATATTTCGGTGTTTGCGGAGAGTCAGGGGAAGAAGGCAACCATTGGTGAATTTACTTGAGAGAGTCGGCTTTTTGGAAGTGGATGAGACAAACGAACGTCTAATAAGGATTTACAGATGCAGGAAACAACAACAGACACTGAGGTTTATCACACTGCTAAGCAGAATCATCTCTGGAAAGCGTGTGGCACGTTAAGGAAGCTAGTATTATTATGAATGTCTAAAATTTGTCTGAATGGAGTGTGAATCGGGTCATTCAGCCAGACACGGCGGAAAACCCGCTGACAGTCAGCTGACTGTAAGGGGATGACGTGGTCTGCTCATGCGCTCCTCGTTATCAGGTAACCGGGATAAAAAAAACAGTCCGAGACCTGCTCAGGAACTGGTCTGCAGTTAGCGCAGTCTGGTTATGTTTAGTGCGGTCCGGTTCAGTCTGCTGACCATTTACACACAAGAGTTATCTCGGTTACTGAGCTCGGACTGGTCTCGGCTCGGTTAAAAAAGTGTAGTGTAAACGGGCCTAAAGATTTCTCCTCCAGGGTCCAGTCAGCCACTCCCCCAACCACGCGCCCCGATAATAAACATAATCTCACTCTTAATTTTTGATAAAGGTTGAGAGATCTGGTCAGGATTAATATTTTGGCCGGTAAAAAATATGCCTGGCCGGATGATTTTACATTTTTACATAGATATTGAATAAGAGGGGACCCAGGATGGACCCTTGGGGAACCCCACATGTGATTTTTGTCATCTCTGATGTAAAGTTACTTACTGACACAAAAACGTCCCTGTTCTTTGAATAGGATTTAAACAAGCTGTGTGCTCTTCCAGATAGGCCAACCCAGTTTTTCAGGCACAAAAAGGAGTGATTGGCAGTATCAAATGCTGCACCGACAACTAATAATACCAGCACTATGGTTCTTCCACAGTTAGTCTCTGTACTGTGGTGATCATGGAAACCTGACTGAAAAATGTCAAAGCAGTTGGTCAATGCTAAGAAGATGTTTCATCAGCTTTTTCAATCATCTTACTGATAAAGGAGACACTAAAGAAATCAGTTGTTTTTACAGGGAAGCTTAGGCAGCTGTGGTTACCAGAATCCTTCTGTAAAAATACAGTAAAAATGTAAACTAGTTTACAGAACATCTGAAACGTATTTTACAAAACTGTAGATGGCGTGTTGAAGAGTATTTGCACATGCAAAATGGCAAACCTCCTTTACCATTTTTTTCCTCCTCTTTTCCCAGTGTCCTGTCTAGCAATGTGGCAATAAGAATTGATGTCTTAATGCCAGATAGAGCTCGACAGATTTTTCTTTCACAAGTGGAGCAATCAGCTTTCGCCATAGTGCTCCCGCTGGGTTTATGCATGTAAATAGCTTCATTGTGATTCCTGTGGAGATAATTTCAAATTATGTGGCCACTACAGTGGGAAAGTAGGAGAGTAAAGGAAGAACAAGAAGAGAAAAGGAAAAGAAAAAAGAAAGAGAAGAGGTGAAAGAAAGAAGAGACAAAAGGGAAAGAACAACAAAATGTCTTCTTTCTGCTTCATCACCTGGAAAGAGAGATGTAAAAAGAACAGCACAACCAACAGACATGAAGCAACAGATACAATCGAGTAACACCTTGATACCATTGCTAAATCATCATGTATTATTATTTAAACTGATATGTATTATGTGATACCTGAGAAAAGAAAGTAAAAAACAAAAACAAATAAATAAATAAATTACGGGCTTTCTGTATAAAAGTGAACACTTAGTACCTAGAACCCAGCACCTGTGGGTGTTTGTGAGAGTGCACTTGTGTATGTGAAATTTATGCAGAAGAAAAATGCTCAATAGTGGTTGTAAAGAACCAAAGGCCCGCCTTCCGCGAGCACCGAGGCAGGCGCCAGGGGACCCATAACCCCGGACTCCCAAAGGGGCCTCCAAAGCAGGGCACCCAAGTGGGGCCAACACAGGAATTCTGCCCCCCCTCCAAGGAAAGAGGAGAGACGACACCGAGGAAATCCCCCAGCGACTGCAATGCCGAAGCCCCCAGGAGCCGCAGGGGCGAGCCCGTGGACTCTGCCGGCATCCAGCTACACTGAAGTGGCACCGGCCATGGTGCCACTTCAGCAGAGGTCCCAGGGGCCGAGCCCCGGGGCGCCAGGCCCCACGAAGCAGCCGCCAGGAATGGGCCGGCACCCACTCGGGAACCCGCCCCGAACCCGAGGACCGCCAATACACCAGCGGGCCAGCGGAGGGTGGCAGGACGTGGGGGGATGGGCTCCACACCTAGCGGAGACTTCAGATGTTATTGGGAGAGGGAGCGGTTCTGACCCGAACATGACAAAATAAATAAATAAATAAAAATTGAATAAATAAATAAATCTCATTCACATCATCCCACCCTAGTGCCCCACTCACCACACACAGACTTTCAAAAAAAAAAAAGATGACGCTGCACACACGTTACCACATAACACTTGAATCCAACAAACCCAAGTGGGGGGGGGGGCACCACAATCCAACTATTCGACTGCCTGTGCCCGACTCCCAACCCCCTCAGGGAGGGGCCAACATGACCAAGAACCCCCAAACCATAACCTTTCTCACCCCCTAAATCCCTAATAAACACACTCCCTCCCCCATCTTACCCCGGCCACATACCCCACACCTCTTTTTGGGGAGAGCGGAGGCGTCAGCCCCAGTCCCGGCAAGCCACCCGGGCCCCACAGCAATCTCTTGCCAAGACCCCGGACCCGATGGCCCACTCCTCCTCCAGGCCCCAGACCCTGTGCCGCAATCGGAGAACGGGGGTGTGGAAATGACCCCGATCCTCCCTACGAGTCCAACCCCCTCTCCGGAAGATAGCTGGTGCCGGCGCACCCCCTCCAAGCAACTGCCCAGAACCCTTAATGTCTAAATGCGAAAGGGGGTGAAGCCCCCCCCCCCCCCTCCCTCCCCAGATATCTTCACCCCCACCCCATCATACCATGGCCTACATGTATGTGCGTTGTGAAAATGTTTGGAGTGAAAGTGTTTAAAATGCATGATAAAATTGGGATGAGTGACGTCATCAGAAAGTGGCAACCTGCTGTAACGCCCCCCTCCCCAAGGTCCTACATGTGTGGCAGCGTGATGGAGCAGGCAGAGGGAGGAGTCCGGGGATGGAGAGAAAAGGACTGGGGAGCAAGCTCCCTGGGACCCCCGCTCGCCGAAAGCCCTCCTGGAGAAGGGGGCCCTGCCAGCGGCACCACCATAGCTCGGGGGCCAGGGAGAGGCGGTAGGGCCCGCAAGCCAACCACCCACCAGGACCAGGACCAACACCTCCACACTCCCCCCCCCAGCTCACCCACAAAGCCTCCTGGCTTTCCCCCAAAAAAATAAACAAGAGGGGGGGCCCTGGATAGCCAGCCCACATGAGCCATCCATAACCCCACCCCCCAGGCGAAACCCACACCGGGAGACAGTATGACCCAGGACTGAGAAAGGGGGCCAGACACAAAGCCCACAAATTGTCCACATCCACACACACCACCATCCCCCACTCGTAGATGTAATCCCTCCCCAACACTAACATTCAAACAACTGACCATACATACAACAATAGAAATCCAGGCTGGATTAGTCCCTACTCCCCTTCCCTCCCCTCCCCCACTAGCAGAGTGCCAACCCAAAGAAGGGGAAGAGCATCTGCCCTAAGATGTTCATGTCCATGCCCCCCTACCAGCTCAACAGGCCCCGAGGCCCCCCAGCACACCAGAGGCCTCGTGCAGGGCCAGACACCCGGGTGCACGCTGGCCCAGATTCCAAGCGGCATACCCCCCAGAAACCCGAGGCCCCGCTGGGGCCCCTGCCCGAGGGCGGCACACCCCAGGGACCCCCGACCCCCGGACCCACCCAGTGGCAGCACAGCTACCATATCAGTAACCCACGTTCGTCACCGCGTAACTCCCCAAGAGGGCCACAAGCAGCCGCTGTCGGCCGCCAGTAGGCCTCCCAAGCCCCTCCCAGATGGGGGCAACAGACCCCAGGGTCAGAACCAACAAGGCGCCCCACTCAGAGTTCCCCCCAGACCCCCAGGAAACCCCCCGATCCAGCCACTGCGCCCTGCAGGACGCAACCCAACACCCCCCATTCCACTAAGTAATGGTGCTGATCAAAGGAGCCCAAAGAGATCGATCAGATGTGGATGCAGATGCTGTCTCAAGATTAATATGATCCAACAAAAGATCTCTATACTGATTGATACTGAGATTTTCCTCACATTTCCATTTCATGAGGATAGTTTTCTTTGCGATACATAATGCAGTGAAAACCATGCAAACTATTTTTTTTCCCCAGAGGGCTCTCCTCAAAGTTACCCAGCAAGCAAACTGATGGGGTAGGTGAAATTTTACAACTCAGGCACTTTCTTGAGAATAAAGGTGATAAGCCACAGCTGGCCAAAGTCAAAAATATAGAAAATGTATCTAAAAGTAGGTCACAGCTGACCTCCTCCCAACAGGAGGTCAGCTGTGACCCCTGCTTGCTATAAAACTTTTCTTCCACAGACACAGAGCTCTCTTCTTCTTCTGCGACTCTCTCCTCCTGACTCCAAGCTGCTGAGACACACACCTCCAAAACCCTCTGAGGACCAGCACTCAAGGAGAGGGGGGAGCCATGTGACTGAAGGCCCCCAGGAGCCATCCATGGGGCCTGGAAGAGGCCACGAGCTGAGTGAGAATGAGCCTTTCTGAATAAAAGTTCCTCCCTGGCATAGGGAGAAACTGCCAGCCGATTCAAAGATAGGTCTCTCACTTCTGCTTGAAACAGATGCCGAAGTGAAGGAATCCGTCTATGCCAGCTTTGTTCTGATTTCTCAGCGCACCACAGACGGAGCTGGTTCCAGGCAACGCAGAGCTGAAAGGACGGCACAGAAGCCACCTCCCATGCCGAGGAAAACCCCTGCTCAAATCGGACTGCATCCCGGTCAAAGAACGTGGCCTCCAAGCTATCCATACCACGTCGTTAGCCACATGCTGCTGCAAGGCTAACGCTAGCCTGCCAAGAAAAAACCAACAACTTCCTCCTTCAACGCCCCTTCTGTGAATGGCCAAATTGAACAGAACTGAAAAGGGCAGGTTTGGGCAGCGGGCTGAGGGTGAAGTTAAAGGTTTATTGGGAAATGTTTGTAAACTGTGGTGTTTAGAACAAAAGGGCTAACCGGTAGCTCGTGCTAGCCAAACATGCTATTAGCCTTGCTAACATCCGGTTTTGGACCTTTCAAAAGGAGTCCGTTTTAAAGCATAAAGCGTAACTGTTCTGCTCCGCCATCCTCCGATGGTGTTATGAGCCTTATTCCCGCATCAATATGGTATATTAATGCCGGTTTTCAAGACAATTTTGATAACTATCGATTTTAACCAGGTTAGCGACGATAGCTGTAGCGCCCCCTAGCGCATAAACAAAGACAAGCGATTCTGAATTAAATGATTTTACAGGACAAACCGGTCCTCAGAATATTATTTTAACAAAAAATGTTTTGTTCAACTTGGGCTTTGCATTGTGAATGGATCAAAATACATGGCAGATGTTTTTTAACTCCATTCCATGTTTTTTTTAATCAGATCTTCAGTGAACAAGGATTCACTGAATTAATCTGATTATGATCAACCACTTTTGTTTGTCTTTTGTTTGTTTTGCATGTAAATAGTTCCTTAGCTTAGCTTCTTTTTATCTTCATTTTGCTTAGTAGTTTAGTTAAGTTTCACTAGCCTAGTAGAGAGGATTTATTTATCAAAATATTGTGTTAATTCAGATAAACAGCATTACACAGTGATGTTCTCTGGATGTTCATTTTATTTCTGTTATTAAACTCTTGAACTTGAAAAGAAGTTGTCACTCCTTTATTCTGTGTGTGTGCAGGTTTTGCTGTTAAAAGATCGCTAGTGCTCGAATTCATCCCTTTCAAGCATTGTCTTGATATCAGCTTAAGAGCTAATTATCACCAGACAATACTTAACAGAGTTATTTATGAAACATTAAATAACTTTAAACAGTGTATAATTGCACAACACTTATATACACAAATGCACTCTTACAAACACTTTCAGGTACTTGGATTGTGGTGCTGATGGTTCCTAGAGTCTCTAAAAGTAGAATGGGAGGCAGATCCTTTAGCTATCAGGCTCCTCTCCTGTGGAACCAACTTCCAGTTTTGGTCCGTGAGGCAGACACCCCATCTACTTTTAAGACTAATCTTAAAACTTTCCTTTGTGACAAAGCTTATAACTAGAGTGGCTCATGTTACCCTGAGCTACCTCTATAGTTATGCTGCTATAGGCTTAGGCTGCTGGAGGACATCAGGATCTAACTTTCTCACTCTATAGAGTTCTACTGTTCTTCAATTATGCATTACGTGTCGTCATTTCTGCTTTAACTTTCTGTTCTCTCTCTCTTATCTTCATAGTGGGTGCACCTGGTCTGGCGTTCTGTTAACTGTGACATCATACAGAGAAGACGGTTCACCTGCTACTACCATCTAATGTAGAACAGATTACTGGATCAATGTTTGCTTCTGTGCTTGTTTGTTTCTCTTGTTGTGTCTCTGTTCTGTCTTCTGTAACCCCAGTCGGTCGAGGCAGATGACCATTCATACTGAGCCCGGTTCTGCCGGAGGTTTTTTTTCCCGTTAATGGGGAGTTTTTCTTCCCACTGTCGCTTCATGCTTGCTCAGTATGAGGGATTGCAGCAAAGCCATGTACAATGCAGACGACTCTCCCTGTAGCTCTACGCTTCTCCAGGAGTGAATGCTGCTTGTCGGGACTTTGAAGCAATCAACTGGTTTCCTTATATAGGACATTTTTGACCAATCTGTATAATCTGACCCAATCTGTATAATATGATTGAACTTGACTTTGTAAAGTGCCTTGAGATGACATGTTTCATGATTTGGCGCTATATAAATAAAATTGAATTGAATTGAATTGGTGCCAATCCCAACCAAATCAACGCTTCCGGGCAGCGGCTAGGCGTACAGCTCCGTTACAACTCGCGGATATTTTCATAAAAAATGCAGCCAAACTCGCTGGAAACCACTCATCTACCCAGCCGATCAGTGCATGACCGCCAGCGCGTGCTGGAGTTACGGTCATGTAGTGTTTTTGGACTTGTAACCACTACTACGCTCGATTGTTTATGCAGCTTCGGATAATAGCAAAACTGCTATTATCACTCCTATTGTGAAGAAACCTGGACTAGATCCCAACAATTACAATAATCTCAAGCCAATTTCAAATTTACCTTTTATTTAAAAAATAATGGAAAAAACAGTCGCTTCTCAACTTCATTCTCACTTAACTCACAACAACCTTTATGAACAGTTCCAGTGTGGCTTCCGTCCCCGTCATAGCACTGAAACCGCCCTCTTAAAAATAATCAATGATCTTTTAATAGCAGCTGACTCTGGTCTAATTTCCATCCTCATTCTTCTTGATCTAAGTGCAGCCTTCGACACAGTTTCACACTCTACCCTACTCCATCGACTTTATACAATTGGCATCACTCATACTCCCCTACCCTGGTTTCAATCCTATCTTTCTGGCCGCACTCAGTTTGTTCAGATTAAGTCATATCGTTCCAACTCCTCTCCAGTTACCACCGGTGTTCCCCAAGGCTCTGTTCTAGGACCCCTACTCTTTATCATCTACATTCTCCCCCTTGGCAATATCTTTAGGAAATTTAACATCAATTTTCACTGTTATGCGGATGACACCTAGCTCTATCTTTCTTGTACACCAAACTCTTCACTCCCACCTCCTTCATTAATCTCTTGCTTAACCGAAATAAAATCCTGGTTCACCTCCAACTTTTTTAAATTGAATAATGACAAGACCGAAATCCTCTTAGTGGGAACAAAATCTACTTTAGCCAAAGCTGACAGTTTCTCCCTTTCATTTGACAACTCCATAATCTCCCCTTCACCTCAGGTCAAGAGTCTGGGTGTCATCCTTGATAGCACCTTGTCCTTCTCCTCTCACATTAACAATCTTATTCGTTCCGCTTACTTTCACTTACGCAATATCCATCGCCTTCGCCCCTCTCTCTCCCCTAGCTCCACCTGCACTCTTGTTCATAGTCTGGTCACTTCCCGCATCGATTACTGTAATTCTCTTCTTTTCGGTCTTCCTCAAAAATCCATTCACAAACTTCAGTCAGTACAAAACTCAGCAGCTCGCATCATTTCTAGAACCCCCTCTTTTCATTACGTCACCCCAGTCCTGCAGCAGCTCCACTGGCTACCTGTGAAGTTCACAATTCAGTTCAAAATCCTCCTACTTACTTTTAAAGTTATTCACAAACTCTCCCCTCCATACCTTTCTGATTTTCTTCAAATTTCTACTCCCTCCCGCATACTTAGATCTTCTTCTACCACTCACTTAGTTGTTCCTTCAGCCCGTCTTAAAACCATGTTGAGCAGAGATTTTTCACGTTCTCCGCCCACACTCTGGAATTCTCTCCCCCCTGACATCTGCAATACCGAGTCTTTACCCTTGTTCAAATCAAAACTCAAAACCCACATGTTCAAGATTGCCTTTTCATTAAGATTTTATATTACTTTACTCTGTGTAGTTTGTGTTGTTTTTTTTAATTATGACGACTGCTTTTCCCTTTTATTGTTTTTACATGTACAGTGACCTTGAGTGTTTTGAAAGGCGCTTGAAATAAAATGTTCCTGGACTTCAGTTCAGCGTTTAACACCATCATCCCACAGCATCTGGTGGGAAAACTGGAACATCTGGGCTTCAACACACCCCTTCGAAACTGACTGCTAGACTTCCTAACCAACAGACCTCAGTCGGTCCGGGTTGGACAGAACACCTCTGATGTCATCACCCTCAGCACGGTCTCCCCTCAGGGCTGCGTCCTGAGCCCCCTGCTGTTCACCCTGATGACACACAACTGCGTCCCCAGGTTCACCACCAATCACATTGTGAAGTTTGCAGATGACACAACGGTGGTGGGCCTGATCAGAGACGACAGTGACCAGGACTACAGAGAGGAGGTGGAGCAGCTGGTGGGCTGGTGCAGAGACAACAGCCTGATCCTGAACGTGGAGAAGACGAAGGAGATCATCGTCAACTTCAAGAAGAACCGGCCTCACCACGCTCCACTGCTCATCAGCAGCTCAGCTGTGGAGGTGGTCAGCAGCACCAAGTTCCTGGGGGTGCACATCATGGACAACCTCACCTGGTCTGTGAACATCACATCACTGGTGAAGAGGGCACAGAAATGATTGTACTTCCTGCGGAGGATGAGGAGAGCCCGCCTGCCCCCGTCCATCCTCACGACTTTCTACAGAAGCACCATAGAGATCAGCTGTCTCTCTGTGTGGTGTGGAGGCTGCAATGCCTCCGACTGGAAGTACGTGGGAGGAGAGTGGTGAGGACAGCAGAAGGGATCATCGGGGCTCCTCTTCCCCCCATTAAGAACGTTTCATCTCAGCGCTGTGTGTCCCGTAACATCATCAGGGACCCCTCACACCCCCATCATGGACTGTTCTCCCTGCTGCCCTCTGGGAAGAGGTTCCGTAGCATCCGCTACAGGTCCACCAGGTTCTGCAAAAGCTTTTTCCCTGCTGCCATCAGACTGTTGAACTGCTGAACTCTAAACTGGACTCTGTACCACATTCGCATATTTGCACATTTGCATCATTGCATCCTTATCCAGCATTACAAATGCTGCCGAACTCTCAGTTTTCTAAAATGCATTCTTGCACAAATCATTTCTGCACATACAGATGGTTTTTAAAAAAATACTCACCTGTACACTGATCACACACTGTCTCTTTCTCCTGCATTGTTTGCATTTCAATTGTTTTACTGTTAAATCACTGCTGCACTTTATCCTGTAATTTTATCCTGTAATATACTGTTATTTACTGTAATTTTCAAGTTGTATGAAAACAAAATTTCCTTCTGTACGCACTCGGTGCATGCAAAATGACAAATAAAGTTGTCTAAGTCTGTAAGTCTAAGTCTAAATCAAGTAAGTGTTACCTTCCCTTTGATTTCCCCATTTAGCATACTACTAATCTATCATAAAAGGAGCAATAAGCAATATTTCACCAATAGGTGAGACTTGAGCACTGTCTGTAGACCAAAATGAGATGTGTATCAAGCCACGCCTCTCTCTACCCCCACTCCAGCTGCAATCCGGCACCCATTTCCCCTCCCCTTCTCACCTGTCGCCTCATATAAGCATATTTGTAAAGGATAAATACACAGCAAAACAGTGTCACCTTTTGGGAAAACATGTCTAATGAAGAAGTAAGTAACTCATAACTTTATAATGCTGTTAGCAAGAGAACATTTTAATCCACTGGACGTGCTCGCCTCCCTTTTGTGCCTACGCTACACTGATCTGGTGGTGGCATTTTACGGGCAGAGAGGGGCTAAGCCCTTACTGGCAGCTGTTCACATGGATGTACATGCATGCGTGTACGTCCATGTGAGACTGGAGACTGGAGAACAACACAGAGAGATGGTCTGTGACTCATACCACAGCCCATCTAAAAAGATACCTTTATTTCTTCACAAAATAATTTTTCAGTTTTTTTTCTATCTAAAATAATGACATTTCACTTATTGTTCCTTTAAGTGAAGGTCTTATTACAGCTACCTGCAGAGCCAATGTAACCAGTTACTCTAAAACCTCTGAATCAAGGTGACTTACTAAATTACAGACCTATACTGCATCCAATATTCCTCTCTTATATACAATTTTTCAAAAAATGTTTCTAATAATGTGTGTGAGCATTTAAACAATAATGACACATTTAAAGAGTTTCACACAGGTTTCAGAACTCATCATTGCGCTAAAACAGCAGTGGTAAAAGTCAATAATATGTTCATGGTCTCAGATATTGGACATGTATCTGTAATTATTGATAAAATGGCATACTCAGGTATGTCCTTAGATAAAACACGCATTTGAATAATGAACAAAAATGGAGTACGTTGTTTGTCAACATGTATTCATTTGGAATGTATGTAACTGACATGGAATCTGTTGGTATGAGTGGATTGAATTCACTTTGTTTTGCAAAGTGCCGCGTAAGGAGTTGTGTTGTGAATTGGTGCTTTATAATAAACACAATCAAATAGCAGTGTTTCCCGCAGCGCTACCTTGGTGAGGCGGCCGCCTCGCCAACATTCCAAAAAAAACCCCTAACTCGATATGCTTGCATGTTTATTTGACGGTAACAGGCGTTTTTTTTGTAGTTGCTTTCGCGCGTGCATATAGTGAATGGCAGTGAAAAAACAGCCGCTCCGCTCCACCGGTTCGTCTGCGCAAAGCTTGTCTTCCCCACCCCCCGCTCCGCTGGTCCGACAACTCAACGCCTCGCCTAAGCAAATTCTTGGGGGAAACACTGAATAGTTTCATTCTAACTTACATCCAATCAATTTAAGCTTATTTCATACAACATTTTTGAAGCTGAGGCCAATGTCTTCCAGCCTTTCTTTGATGTTTTAAATGACCAATGTTATGCCATGATAGTGATCTCAAATTGAATCCTGAACAGTGGATGATTCAACAAAGAAAGTCCACTCCTGCTGCAAAGGATAAGGGGGGGGCAGGAGAAGCCTTCCTCTCCCCCTCTCTCGCTCGTCCCTTCTTCTCGACAGGAGGTCAGCTGTGACCACCTCCTTACAGATAAAAGACACAACACACCTCTGCCCACTTCTCTTCGTCTCTTCCCCTGACTCCAAGCTGCTGGGACACAGTCCTCCACCCTTGGACGACCAGCACTCCTCTGGGGGGGTCCCTCCTCCCTCAGGAGCCATGCATGGGGCCTGGAGCAGGCCCCGACCTGAGTGAGAATGAACCCTTCTGAAACTCAGTTCCTCCCCGGCATAGGGAGAAACTGCCAGCCGATTCAAAGATAAGTCTTTCACTTCTGCTTAAAACAGATGCCGAAGTGAAGGAATCCGTCTATGCCAGCTTTGTTCTGCTTTCTCATCGCACCACAGACGGAGCTGGTTCCAGGCAACGCAGAGCTGAAAAGCCGGCACAGAAGCAACGTCCCCATGCCGAGGAGAGATCTGCTTAAATTGTGACTGCAACCGGGGTCAGAGTCTGCCTGAAGGACCAGGCCTCCAACCCAGACCACGCTGTTAGCCACATCATGCTGCAGGGCTAAACGCTAGCCTGCCAAGAAGAAACCAACAACTTCCTCCTTCAACGCCCCTTCCGTGAATGGCCAAACTGAACAGAACTGAAAAGGGCAGGTTTGGGCAGCGGGCTGAGGGTGAAGTAAAAGGTTTATTGGGAAATGTTTGTAAACCGTGGTGTTTAGAACAAAGAGCTAACAGGTAGCTTGCGCTAGCCAAACTGCTATTAGCCTTGCTAACATCTAGTTTCGGACCCCTAAAAAGGAGTCCGTTTTAAAGCGTAAAGCGTAACTGTTCTGCTCTGCCATCCTCCGATGGTGTTATAAGCCTTATTCCCGCATCAATATGGTATATTAATGCCGGTTTTCTAGGCAATTTCGGCAACTTTATGTTGTAACCTCTTAGCCACCGAGTTGCCACAGCGACCCCATGCGCCCGGAGGGAGAATCGCATTAACAAACTCGGTCGTAAGAGTTTAAATGATTTTACAGGACAAACCGGTCCTCAGAATATTATTTCAACAAATAATGTTTTGTTCAACTTGGGCTTTGCATTGTGAATGGATTGAAATACATGGCAGATGTTTTTTTAACTCCATTCCATGTTTTTGTTATTCAGATCTGCAGTGAACCAGGATTCACTGAATTATTCTGATTATGATCAACCACTTTTGTTTGTCTTTTGTTTGTTTTGCATGTAAATAATTCCTTAGCTTAGCTTCTTTTTATCTTCATTTTGCTTAGTAGTTTAGTTAAGTTTCACTAGCCTAGTAGAGAGGATTTATTAATCGAAATATTGTGTTAATTCAGGTAAACAGCATTACATAGTGATGTTCTCTGGATGTTCATTTTATTTCTGTTATTAAATTCTTGAACTTGAAAAGAAGTTGTCACTCCTTTATTCTATGTGTGCAGGTTTTGCTGTTAAAAGATCGCTAGTGCTCGAATTCATCCCTTTCAACCATTGTCTTGATATCAGCTTAAGAGCTGATCATCACCAGACAATACTTAACAGACAGAGTTATTTATGAAACATTAAATAACTTTTAACAGTGTATAATTGCACAACACCAAGTTGGAAGGGGAGGTTGAAGACAACTTTCAATTTCAACAGACTACACCACTCTTACATTATGTGTATCCATAAAAATGGAAAACCCCTCAAACAAGTGTTTTTGAGGACAGTGAGACACTCTATGTAATACTCTATTTGTACATCTTTGGTTTAGCCAATTCTCTGAGTGTTATTGTGATAAATACAGCTGATTTAAACAGAGTTAATCAGTGTAATCTGATGGTTTGCTTCAGAAGGACAGTGATCACATTGCTATTTAAAATGGCTAGCTATAGATATATCTCTGCAACAACACTTGATTCATAATAATGAATCATTTTCTAAACCTGTCAATCATTTAGTTTTAGTCAGGTGTATTCAAGGAGGGAAACATTAAAAACATGAAGGCCCCCCTAGAGAAAGCAAATATCTGAAGCATCCAGGACAGTTGGCCCTGAGGACCATGGTTGGGGACCACTGACTTGACTTTCATGCCAACAGAGGTGCTGAAAAGGAAATAGCACAGCGGGTCAGGGATGGCTTTGCAGACAGTTAGTTTTAGGAAGAGGTTAGAAAACACTAGTGTTTATTGACAAAGAGCGAGGACTCAAATGATCTGGAGTGAGACACCTTAGGAGCATTTTAGCTCACTAAAGTCAACACTATCGCCTCAAACTGTTTCACTACTGTTTTCCGTAGAGAAGCCAAGGTCAAGAGATTGGTGAAGTCTGAAGCCGCTCCTTGTACAGAAGTGACATATGACATGATAATGCAGTAAGTAAAATCCATTTTTGCAAAGCTTGTCACAAGTTCAGTCTCCTAGAAGCAATCAGAATCATTTTCTTTGACAGTTGCTGTATCTCAGGGTGTGCTTTCAGGCTCACCATATGTGACAGATGTAACTCTTTGGCAGATTTTCTCCTTGGTTTGTTTCTGCATTAAAGACTTGGGTACACAAACATATGGTTTTCAGCCATCGGGAATTGATTTTTGTGGCGTCAAAACAGGTTATGGGCCTTTACATTGAAGAAATATCGGGAATGACATTTTTAGAGGTCGACTAAAATTGAAAAAGCTGTAAGCATAGGTGAAAACAATTAACAAATGAAAAGCCACAATGCCATTCATAAAACAAAAATTAATGCCTGTGCAACACTTCAAGATTCAACAATTTATTTTTTAAGTGAAAAAAAACAAACTTCTGGATAAATGTTAGTAATTATAAAGGGTTATAATTAACATTTCTTTAGTTTGATTGGTCTTTCTTTGAAAATTTCTGTCTAGCCACGTACATTCACTTACAGAAGCTCATCTGCAACTTATATGGAATTAAGACCCAGCAGTGATCCAGCATGCACCCTTTGTCTTGTTTTCTTTATTAAAATACATATTTTCACAGATGAGCTGCAGAGGTCTGCTTGCATCACTATCAGCCCACAGTAGCTGTGAGGTGTTACCCCATTAAACTCTCCTTTGGGACCTCGTAAAGTCAATTATACTGCACTGGACGGTCTTTAGAAGGTGTAAAGACGAGCTGAGGATTTGTTGAGGAAATGTGTATCAGATCAAGGGCAGTGCTGCAAAATGTAGTAGAATGGCTTGCAGATTGTTGAAGGAAAAAATGCTGGATGTCCAATTCAAAGAGCCTGAGCTAAGTATCAAGTTGTTTAACTCTAAAGATTCCATAGATAAATTAGTTTTATATTGACATGTTGTTTAACATATGGATAGAATAGGTTTATTGTGGAATACCTGCTAAATTATAAATAACTGCATTTTTTTCTAATGCATAAAGTACTTCTACATCTTTTTTATATTGGTAATATCACGTAAAAATAAAAATATTTATTCATTGTATGTTAAAATTTGGCTAAGGTTAGTCATCCTGTGTCCAATTTAGACAATTGTTGCATCTTATGTTAAATTTACTTATATAAAAAGATAAGAAATCAAAGCCTAAGTATACATCCGCTGCAGACCTTTCAGTTTATTAAATGAGGAACATGGAGCAATGAGTAAAACGTAAATGTCAAACTGGCACTCTAAAATAACTTCTCAAAATAATAGAAGCAATTTAGCACAATTTGGATTTACTGAATATTAAACCCACTTAGGGTACTTTTTTTTTTAGCTTTTGGCAGCTTGTCTGATCAACATTTATCTGATCAATGCTCTACTTGTCAGTTTTATTGGATGGCCAAGTCTTGGTAGGTTAGTAGTTTTGCCACAATCATTTCATCCTCAGATGATGGAATGAACAGTGCTATGTGAGGTGTTGAAAGCTTGAAATATTGCTTTCTAATTAAACCCTGCTTTAAACTTTCTACAGCAGCTTTTACACAGACCTGAGTTTTTTTCTCTTTTCAAATGTATTTTTAGATGAGGTGTGTGTGTGTGTGTGTGTGTGTGTGTGTGTGTGTGTGTGTGTGTGTGTGTGTGTGTGTGTGTGTGTGTGTGTGTGTGTGTGTGTGTGTGTGTGTTTTCTGTCCTGTCTTGCTTGTTCATGCTTAGCCAGCATCAGTGGGGTTATCAAGGGAACTGCAACGATTAGTTGACCTAATCGACATTTCAGAATATGAAAAAACATTGACGCAAAATTTCACGTGTTGAAATGTCGTAAAAGAAATATAAACAACAATGCGTCTCTCAATATACCATTCTTACTAGTGCAGTTTATAAAGATATGACCTAATTGTAATGCTCTGCACTGTTGTCCACCTTCCGCTGCTACAACCAGCTGACTGAGGGACCAAGCTTCCCAATCTGCCTCTGTCAGAGCGCAAGTTGAGCCCCAGCAAATAGGCTTAAATCGGAAGCAACCGAACATTCACTCAGTTCTTTCTGAAAACTGGAAAGGTTGCCTCCAATTTATAACCTGACTCCGCCAGATAGATTTGCTTCGCATATCCATCTGGAAACCTTCCGCTGAATTTTGGGAAGGGGCGAAAATACTGGTTAGCTGATTGGCCTATGTTGGTGATAGACGGGCCAAATAAACCAATCAGATTCGTCGTCGCTCTGTTACGAGCGACGACGAAAACACAACCACAAGCCAAGCTACTCTTGCTGCTGCAGGTAAAGGCTCGTTAGCTCAGCAAAGAAATACTCTGTAATTCCGATAAAACTTGCTCGATAGCCGCGCTAACGCTAGTTTCATCGGCTGAAGCCGCCATGTTCTTTAGACTGAACTGTTGCGCTTCTCGTTGCGTCACACCTCAACCCGCCTCAAAGCCAACGCTGATTGGACGTTCGTTTGGTGAACTGCTCCAAATTTTCTTTTTAACGGAGAGTAGCCAGACTGATCTGCGAGTGAAACCTTGAAAGCTCGCGAGATCAGGATGGTCTCACGAGGCTATCCAATTTAAGCCTGTTTGCTGTTACAATATCCCGGATATCTGAGAATTTGCACAGACCAGTTGAGCATTGTTTAATTCTGTCTGATAGCTGTCAGCAGCCATTTTGAATGATTTTACAGATTCTGAAAGAGTGGAATCTAAACTTTTCAAAGAAGTCAAACTTGTGGTATTCAAAATGTATAAGATATCACAAGATATGATGGCGTTCTGCAAAAAAAACATTAGTGAGAAAATAGGCCTCAAAGTTTCTTTAGAATCACCTGGAAGCAGGCTGGGCATTGACAAAAGCTAATAATTTGAATAACTTTGCATATCTGGCTGCATCACCTCCTGCCCAGCCCTGCCTGTCAATAGACGGTCCCTGTCAACTCACTGCACTGTGATGTTAACCAGCAGGACCATTTTAATATGTAACACATCTTTGTTATGTTAGGATGGCAATTCTCTCTATTTATTAAAAGTTTTCAGAGAAGAATTTTATGCAATATTATCCAACATTTGTTTTGTCTGTTGGATGTCTAAAATGGAGAAATGGTGTTAAAAAAGAGGACACCACATGAACACATAAAACTGACAAGAACTGCTCTTATTCCATCATTTGGGAGCTGTCTAAACTTTAGCTTTAGGTTTTATGGCTTTTCTTCTGTTTTAATTCACTTGTTCTTGAACATTTATGTTTTCCTTCCCTTGTAGAAGAAAACAGTGAGGAAACGAGCCAGGGCTTCAGTATTTTTACTGGCACTTACTTAGTCTTACTTAGTAAACAAGAAAAGTAAACCTTTTCCATATTTTGTGTTATATCAGCTACCAGAATACATTCTGCATGAAACACTACTGCTTCTTGTGCTGGATGAAGGAGACACATTTGGAAAATTGTCCTTCATATGCGAGTAGTTCCAAGACGTTGTCTCAACAATCGTCAAGGCACATCTTTTGGTTATGTAGAGGGTTATCTTGAAAAGGTTTTCAAGTAATAAATGTTTTTTTTAGTTGCTGCTGAAAAGATATACCCATGGTGACTTGCTCTTCCCATCACATGATTCAATGTATTTAGTCTATGCCTCCCCTTAACTTGGATACACCTTCTGTTTCTACAAAAACTACCTATTTGATTCTTACCTGCAAATATTCTATGTTGTAATTTGTTGGAGCAGCAGCTGATGTACCACTCAGAGGAAGAGACTAATTAGATAAGGTGATCAGGAAGACCAGCTCTGTCCTAGGATGCACCCTCAACCTAGTGCAGGTGGTAGGAGACAGGATAAACAATAGCATCACTTTTGGATGTCTCCCACCCCATGCATGAAGTTGGTGCAGAAGTGAGGAGCTCCTTCAGTAACAGACTGCTGCTAGGTCCACAAAAGAACATTATTGCAATTCCTTTCTCCCAGCAGCTGTTAGACCACCGACACCCTCAACAAACTCAACCACAATAAGTTTTCACATCCCTGCTATTTTATACAGTTTTATTCATTTATTGTAAATAGTCTGTTGTTGTTTTCTTATCAATATGGATGCACATTTTGTAGTTTTTAAATTACCCTACTTAGTTACACAGTGCTTTTAATTTAAATATGCTCTTCTTTATAAGTGTACAGTATGTTTTATGTTGTATATTTGCCCTAACTGTATAGTCGTATTCTTTTTTTTACTTTATATTTTAACCTTTGTATGAATCTGCAGGCTTTCATTTGCCTTTCAGCTTTCTACTGGTACACCTGAATTTCCCTACTTAGTGGCAATAAAGGTTGTTTCTATTCTATTCTATTGTATTCTTCTTCACCAGGTTATTTGCTGTGTTGCTTGGTATATTTTCTTTCAAACTTTAAACCACATTCAAACAATGTTTAGCCAAAAGGCCACATCACATTTTCTGGCATGTCAATAAAATGTTAACTGTGGGCCTTAGATATGAAGCCAACTCATCCAGCTTTGCTTTGAATTTATGATGATCAATCCACTGGCATGAGGTGCCTTCATCATGGAAATACTGCTCCTGATTGCAGCACTCTCCACATGGGACCATGATTCACTGCAACAATGATAATAAATCTAACGTGTAAAAGAATTCAATGTCATATGAGATCGGGTCTTGATTCAGCGCAAAGACAACTTCACCCACCATCAACACTGCACCCTCTAATTTGCATCATGGTTTTGTACCTTGTTTTGCTTTCTTAATTTTTGCTGATTTTGATGCTGGTTTCTGTTGGGTCCTCCTTTTGCTTTTTATAACATAAAAACAGCAAATGTTAGGCTTTTTGTATTTATAGTACTTATTTTCTTCGTTTGCAACATTTTACATGTATAATTAAATAGTTTTTAGCTATACTAATGGTTTACATTTCATTCCCTGAATCTATTCCTAGAAACTTTCAACTTTTATTTGAGCCCTTGTTGGTTATGCTTCCACAAAGAGCTGATGTTGAAGGTAAGCCAAGCATGTGTGGCTCCTCCTTACTGGTCTACAGCTGAAATCTTATCCTAATATTAGCAAATTAAAATTAAACCTTCTGTTTGATAATGTAGATTAATCTATATTACCCCATCCTTTTGTATCAATCTTTCATTTCAGTTATGTTGGAAAATATAATGACAGGAAAATTCTGCTCTGACATTATCTTCCTCCATTTCAACCCGTTTAGCATAAACAGTTTGATCACCACATATACAGTACATGTAACGTTCCTGGCACTGGGGCTGTTAATTGCTGACACCTGTTCCGGCTCCACCTCACCTGTATAAAGGTCTCGTGCCTTTCAGCCTCCAGTGCCAGAACGTCTCGAGCCAACCCGGTGAGAACTTCCAGCATTCTGATTAACCTGTCTGTCCGTCTGAAGCCCGACCTGTTTTTGCCCTGTTTTTGAGCCAGCTCTGCCCTTCTCGGATTCTGTCTGCCTGCCCTGAGTTCTGCCTGTCAGCCTCTGGATTCGGATTGCCCACCCGTGTTCTGACCAAATCAGCCTGTGAGTACCTGAGATTGCCTGTCCCCTAAACTGTCTGTTCTTCCGGATTTTGACTCGGACCTGGACCTGGAACCTCCTTTCGGATTACCCTCGGAAACCTCTGCCTTATCTATCGACCTCACGCTATCGGACCCGGACTGGACTAGGACAAACGGCCTTGGATTATCCTGCACGGACTCTGCCGCTCTCTGGAGCCTGAAGAAACCCCGACAAGCCCACTCCCCACCAGGTTAGTGATCTAGCTTCTAGTCCACAGTTCTATCTGGCTCAGCTGATCACTAACCTGTCGTCTCGCCTCCAGGAGCTGCCAGCCGCTGAGCGTGAGCCGCACGAAGCAAGGGCCGTGCAACCCTTTCTTTTAAATAAAATATCAAAGCGTCACTGACCTGTTTTCGGGTTGTCTTTTGGGTCCATCCAAATTCATAACAGTACAAGGCTATCACAGACTTCTGTACATGTGGAAAAATTCCACCTCATGAGCTCTCATGTGTCATGTATACTGCACATGTGCACCAATGCTACAGGATCAATGCAACTGTAACGCAAATGTCACAATATTGACCCAATATAAACACAATGGATCAGCGGCTTTTTGACTGCCTGGCAGCAATAGGTGAAGTTACGGAGCAGCTTCCCCCACACAATACCTCTCTGGAGAGCATCCCCACACTGCTTCCTCTCACCGTCAACACAGACAACACTGTAGATCTGCAGAGAGGATCATCTCTCACACTGATGCTAAAACTGCTATGGGCTGACCTTCCCTCTATCCAGCTCTTCTACAGGTCTAAGGTCAGGAAAAGGGCAACTAACATCTCTGCAGATCCCACACATCCTGCATACACCCTTTAGACTTTACCTTCAAATCAGAGCTAAGAAGCAATATTTGCAAAAACCAGCCAGCACAGGGACGATTTCTTCCCCTAGGCTGGCTCGCTGATGATCATAATAAGCACCTTAAAGCCTGAGTAGTCAGCTACTTTGCTGTAAAACTAAATAGGCATATTTGCACGACAACAACCTCCCTTTATTTGTCCCAGGGGAACAAATAAAGCAATTCAACTCAATGTCCTCCTTCTTTATGTACATATACTGTGTGTGTGTGTGTGTGTGTGTGTGTGTGTGTGTGTGTGTGTGTGTGTGTGTGTGTGTGTGTGTGTGTGTGTGTGTGTGTGTGTGTGTGTGTGTAATCGTATGTAAGACAATGACATGACATACATAAGACAGTAGCATGATTGCAAAAGAACCGTAACTGCCTTAGTGGTGACATGACTGATGTTTTAGCAAAACTCCTTCATTTCCTAAAGGTGAAACTGATGTGAAACTGTGTTTCAACAACATACCACCATACATGGCAAGATAGTAAACAGAGTGACCACAGGTCCAAGTTTTATCTTCCAACCAAGTTGAGAGTTTAAACAAAGTAATCTTCATCAAATAAACACAGAATGCCTGGGCTATAACTAGTAAAAACACCTTCAGGCGAGTCCCTTAAGTTCAGGAATGGTCTGTTCACTCCTTATTGACGTAGAAAGTGTGACCTTGTACCAGCGTTGTGGATACGTGTTGGACACATGAGGTTACAGGGATATAAAGAAAGACAGGGCAAAATGCTTTATGCTTTTGACACTGCAGCTCATTACTTGGTCATCCACATTATGGTTTCTCCAACCAACACTACACACACACACACACACACACACACACACACACACACACACACACACACACACACACACACACACACACACACACACACACACACACACACACACACGCTGTACTGTCAGCTGTATCGATTGTTGGGTGTCCGGTGGATGAACCTGTCAGAGCCAACACAGATCGGACTGGAGGATAATGAAGTCTTCCCGCCCCTGTTTGACATGTTCTGTGAAACTGTGTGTGAGCATGAGTGTGTGTTACAGAAAAAAGAGATAAAAAGAGACAAAGATGCTCCTGGGACAGCACAGGGGCATCCTAACCATTGCCTGAATAAATTGGACAGAAAGAGGCCCCTGGAGTGGAAGACGTGATCTGTCATGATGTCATCTAAATGAGGCTGGCATATAATAGAGGTCAGAGTGCTAAGAAAGACCTTACCCTCAACGTAAACTTAATGTTAAGTGCAAGCTGACAATTTTCCAATTTTCCTGAAAATACTTTAATGCAGCTGTAGCAACCTTATTTTTAGAGTAAGTTCAGTGATTTAATGCCATGCTCTCCAGGAATGTTGAAAAGTGGTTTTCAAAAGGATCAATGTGTAGTATGAATCCATTTTGGATTCTCATCTTGGTCCAGAGTTTTGTGCAACACATTTAAACATATAGATCTTCTAATGCAAATTTTAAAATCACTGAGAGATTAAAGCAATGTAATTAATCTACCTATTAATGTGTTTTCCAAAATTAGGTATGTTACAATAACAATGTTTTAGGTTATTTGTATAACTCTGTGGTTTTCAAAATTGTTTAATAAATAAAAAAGTGCATTGTAAATTTGCATTCTGCACCCCTGAGTCAATATTTTGTAAACCACTCTGCACTGTAAGCACAGCTATAAGCAGAGGCGGTTTGTCAAAATATGGTGTTAGGGGGTGGCTTCATCAAAATTGATGGAAAACTGCTGCTCACCACTGGCTACCATGGGTCTGTTCTTCATACGTTGCTTAAACCATCCGAGATCAAATGAGACATCCAAGATGATTTCATCCGGCTAATCATGATCCGGCTAAATGGGTTCTTCAAACACACCTGTTGTTTATGATTAGTATGGATGGATTAAGTTATCTGAGACAACTGCGCGTTCATGCGTTTGTTTAAAAGGGGAAATGTATCGATAGTAGAAACAATGATCAGCAGCGCTGCTATTGGCTGTTCAGCATGGCCAAAGAACGCCCACAGTTTTTCTCCCAAGCAGAACACGAGCTTTTAATGGAAGGTTATGCTGAATTTGAGTCATTAATTAAAACGACAGGGAACACCTCAAAGTCTGCTAAAGCCAGGAGAGAGGGCTGGCAGAAAGCAGCAGACAAATTAATGCGTAAATACTGTCCATGGTAGATGTTTCTATCACTTTCTACAGTATGAATTTTGGCATTTAATAATTTCATATTTACTTTGTTCCTTTATATCAGAGCCTCCACGGGACCCACTAGAACATGGGGAAAAAGTGAAGTAGGCTACAAGAATATTCTACAAAATGGTAGCCTTTAATTATTATACTGTATTTTAAAAAGCAACTTCTTCCTCGTTTTTAAAAGCCACTGTTAAATAATGTTTGTCTGTTTATAACAGCCACCAAGGAAAAGGCTGAAAAAAAACTTTTTTTACTTTTGTTGCATGAGGCATGTTTCACCCTTTCTTTTTCTTTCACAAAATGACACAGGAGGCCATCTGTTCCCTATATAAACAGCATCTTCAACAAAAAAATTAGTATTTTGACCTGAAAAAAACACAAATTAAGAGGAAAAATTGAACTCCACCACGTGAAAAAGAGAAAAATTGCACTAGAGATCGAGTTGCTTCAAAAGGACGTTCAGAGTAAATTCTAAAACACCATTTGACACATAGTAGTATTGCTGACTTTACATAACTATCTCTTATTGCAGACAAAAGATGACTTGCTGTATTTTCTTTATAAATAATTGTTTAAATAAAACGACAGCAACTAAGCAGTATTTGTTTCGTCTTTTATTAAATATTAAAAAATAGTGTTCCACAATTCTGTCCCGTCCTCTGCCACTAGGTGGTCTAAGTGCTCTGGCTGGACAGACTTCCCTATCTCCTCCGCTTCTAAAGCTGTGATCTAATCCTGTTTACATGAAATAATCCTGCTCACGAGCAGGCTTAAACTGGTGCACATGTTGCTATGACAGCAAGTCCAGGATGAGTTTCGAAGAACCAAACGATCCAAGATCATGCCAAATCGTCAATTAAATCCAGCTAACTGAGTTAGCGACGTAAGAAGAACGGACCGCTGTTCTGTAAATGTACAGAAAGAGATTATTGTCCATTCTACTCGACAGTCAGACTAGAAAAACAGTGTCTGTGCAAAACAAATTTCAACTCTATTCACAGATATTTGTCTGCATTGTTAAAATGTTTTGTGTAGACCAGATCCTCATCTGCAATACACAAAAAAGAAAACTGCTTAAGAATAATATTTTATTTCTCCATCAGCTGGGAAATGTTTGTGCATCAGCAGCACAGTGACAGGCAAAGGAAAGGCAAACTAAATCCAAAGCATGGTACATACTTCCATCTATTTGACTTTGTAAAAATAGAAGAATAGAAGAAAAATAATTGACACAAAACATCAGAATAGGTTATCTCAGTTTTCAGGTCAGACCATATATACCTCCACCACTTCGTTGTTTCAAATGTCAAAGGTACGGACACATAGCTAGGGTGACCAAACGTCCGTATTTCCCGGGACATGTCCGTATTTCACGTCTTGTCCCGGGCGTCCCGGGTTTTTTTTAGAAAGTGAGGAAATGTCCTGCTTTTTAAATTACCTTCATTGGACCATTAAATTGACAGGCACTAGGGCACTGCGCACGGCGCTGCGTGTGACGTAAACCCTGAGCCACGTCAGTGCGGGCAGCCCTGTTCTTAATCAGAAGATAGATAGCGTGGATAACAATATCTATCGATCGATAGACGTGGGGCGTGATAGGAAAAAATAGGGTCGATAAAAAGTTCGATAGACAGTTTTACTTCCTTGCTACAGTCGGCACGCCGTCACTAAGCGCTGCCCTCTCAAACCACAACACAGAGCATGTGAATATGTAGCGGCGGAGGAAACGGTCCCAAAACGAGGTTTTACTAGTTCGCCAGCCTGATAGAAATAAACAACAGTGATTTGTAAAACTTGCAAGGAACCAGTAAAAGCAGAGTCTGGTAACGCAACCCACCAGTATTCATCACGTAAGCCGCTCAGCCGCTCACACCCGCAGCAGCGCGAGCTGCGCCTCGTCGTCGTCGCGTTCTGTAACTTCTTCCAAAACAAAGCAGGTATAGCAGCTAAACTGGGCTCCCTTCTTTGTGATAAAATGACAAAGCGTCCAAGCGGCATAAGGACATAACGCATGCAGTAACGTGCTTCATAGTGATGGATATGTCTGCTGTTCTCTGCAGCTGAAAAACCTGGCTCCAAACAATAACCTGCCACTCTTGATCCGCGATATAAAGTTAAGTTATTTTTCTTAAAAAAAAAAAATCTGTTATGGTTAAAAAAGGTGGTTGAATAAAGATGTAATTGGAATTCTGTGTTTGTGTTCTTTAAATCAAATCATTTAGCAATATCATAAAATGTCCAGGCAGAGCTGCACATAAAATATGGTTTTAAATATTTTCAATACTTATCGATATCGATCAATATGCCTTTTGTTTTTTGATCGATAAGCTTTTTTTCTATATCACCCAGCCCTATGCCACATACATCTCTATGCATGGGAACAGAGATTCCAACACCCCCCCCCCCCCCCCACTCAAAGGTGTCCTGCTTTTCCCAAATGAAAATATGGTCACCCTACACATAGCAGCAGTTTGTAAAGGAAAGCAGAGAGGTCCAAAATGTGGGGAAGATCACAAGTTTGAAGAATGTAAAGAGTAAGTACAAGAAAAATGTTGTAACTGTGGAGGGCAACATAGAGTTACATATGGAGGGTGTGAAGAAAGAAAGAAGGTAAAAGAAATCATACAGATGAAAATGACAAAAAACATAAGCTATGCAGAAGCAGTTAAAAATGTGAAGGAACAGAAAACAAGAAATAGTCAAAATCCATTGCAAGCCAAAGTACAGTAAGAAGAAAATATCACAATACTAGTAAAAAAACTAATATTTGTAGCATATGTTATCAACTGCACTGACCTAGCCAAGCATGAAAGTGAGAAGATTAAAATAATAGTGAGAGGAGCTGAAAAGTTTTTAGGGATTAAAGAGGGATCATGGGAGAACATAAACAAAAAGTTGGAAGTAGATGGGAGACCACGACCATCAGGTGAAAGTAGTTCATGTTAATATTACAGTGGAACGCAAGAAGTTTAATTGCTAACGGACAGGAACTGAAAGGTTATATTGACAGTCTTAAAGATCAACAAGAAATTATTTGTGTTCAGCAAACATGGTTAAAAACAATATTAGATTTTGTGATTAAAGGATATAATTAGGCCGTGGGCCAGAATCTGTAGGATGACTTTTCGTATGAACTGTCAGGGGGCAACTTTCTTCCACTTGGATAAGTTGCTACACATAGCAGTGATCTCAAAACACCAATGTTCCCACATTTTCACTCACACATTAATAAGTTATAGCTGATAAAAAAATCTAAACTGTGGCACTCCGGTCCAAGAGGTCACGTGATTCGATATTTGCTGCTCAGCCAATCAGATCGCTGTATTGTCAGCTGAGCGTTTAACCACGTCATCATGGCTGCGCCCGTAAAGGGTTGTAAACATTTGTTTCCAGACGAAGAAAGCCCAATAATAGCTTTTTCTGGCGCCAGTTGGCAAAGATCCTTATGGCAAGTAAAAAGAAATAGCCCAGACCATCCATCATTCATTTTCTAACACGCTTATCCCTGCTGGGGTCCGGAGGGGTGCCGGTGTCTATCTCCAGCCGTCAATGGGAGAGAGGCGGGGTACAACCTGGACAGGTCGCCAGTCCATCGCAGGGCAGAAATAGTCCAGACTTTTGCCCAATTTACTGTGATATCACCAAGACCTGCTGCGCTTGGTCCATCATTTTAATGCATATGGTACATTGTGGGGTAAGTGTAATGATAAAAATGGACAAGTTATTGAAGAATTAATGGAAATGAAAAATCTTGTATGTATTAAAGATGGGAGGGGAACAAGAATCAATGTAAGAACAGGGATGGAATCAGTTTTGGATTTAACAATTGTCTCAAATGTATTAGCTGGTATATGTGAGTGGTTCATTGATAAAAATTCAACAATAGGTAGTGATCATTATCCCATAACAATATGAGTAGGATTATATTTAAATAATAAGAATATAAAGGTCAATAAAAAACTTAATTTTAATAAAGGCAGACTGGATTAAATATAGATACTTGAGTCAAATAAACTTGGGAAAAGTAGATATGAGAATGGATATAAATGATGTAAATTTAAAAATGTGTAAGATAATCATGGAAGCAGCAGATAATTCTATAAAGAAAGCAGGGTTTAAAAATTATAAGAAAATGGTATCATGGTGGACAAATGAATGTAAAGAAGCAATAAAGTTAAGAAATAAAGCATTTAAGTTACTATAGGGTAATCCAATTTATAAGAATTTAACTGATTTATAAAAGAAAGCAAGCAATGGTAAGGAGAACTATTAAGAATGCAAAAAGAGAATATTGGAGAAATTTTTGTAGCACAATAGGGAAAGACACAAAAATAGAAAAAATTGGAAAACAATTAAAAGAATGAATGGCATAAGGAGAGAGTTTTAATATCCTATATTAAAAATAGATAATATAAACATAATAAAAGATGTAGATAAATTTGAAATATTGGCAAGAACATTTAGTAAAATTCACAGTAATATAAGTAAAGAGGGATGAAAATGAAGAGAAAATACAAAACGTAAATATAAAGATTTATTAGAGTGCTGAATAAACAAATAATTCATTGAATGTTGAGTTTACAAAAGCCGAACTGAATGATGCACATCGTCCACCGGACACAGCACGCACACACAGAGCTAGTTCTTGAAGTGAGTTTATTGAACAGGATGGAAGATAGATGACGAGAGGAACCAGAGTCTTTTATGGACGGAGATGAAGGGTGCAGAAGCTGGCTGACAGGAGGAGTAATGGGTGACTGACCGGCAGGAAACTCTGGAGCGGAGGACTTGAAACCGTGGGACAGCTGCGGTACTTGACCGTCGAGCAGCTGCAGAACTTGAGACCGCGGAAATAGCTGCGGAACTTGAGAACGTGGAGCGGCTCAGGAACTTGAGAATGTGGAACAGCACAGGAGACGAGGACAGGAATCAAGAACTTCCGATGGAGCAGAGCAGAGTCTTAGGAAATCGACTTGAACAAAAACCAAGTTGAAGCAACGTCTTCAGGCTGACTGCAACAAAAACTGAGCTGACACAGGATACTGGCAGAGACAGAGCAGGAGTGAACACTACGGACCGGCGACGAGAGCAGAATGAGGTGAGTTTAAAAAGAGGAGAACACAGGTGGCAACAGATCAGAGGTAATTGCAGCCTGACAGGTGGAACCAATCAGGCTGCGCAGGAAAGAGAGAGAGGGAGGGAGGCTCAGCATGCAGCCTACAAGCTGCATCCTGACACAGGTAAAGATCAAATTTGATATAGAATGATAAGTCGACTTAGTGAAAAAGTGGGTTGAGGGATTATTAATTAAATTATACATATTAGGTATTAAAGGGAAAATATTTAATTGAATTAAAGACTTTTTAACAAATAGGAAAATACAAGTTAGAATTGGTGAAGTGATCTCAGGAAAATATATAGTAGAAAATGGAATTCTGCAGAGGAGTATTATAAGTCTGTTATTGTTCTCAATTATGATAAATAATGTTTTTAAAGCTATTGGAAAAGGAATGGGTGACGTCACTTTGCGGTAAGGCGTATTGTATCACTTCCTGTTTTCACTGCGTGAGCAACGGTTTGTTGCTCCAGATTCTCTCGCTTTTATCTTTAATCTCTTTGCTGTAACATCTGTTTCTAACACATAAGCACTTTTAAAACATTTTCTGTTGCTGCACATCACGCTTGGGAACTCCTCGTGTTTCACGGTTTGCTCTCTTGGCGTGGTAGAAGGGCGCTAGCCTAGCTTTAGCCTAGCCTAGCTTTAGCTCCACAATGGCTTCCTCTCCTACTATTACTTCAGCTTCTCCGTCTCTGACTAAGTCTCCCCTTATCTCCTGCTCTCTGTGTCAGATGTTTAGCTATTCCTCTGCCTCCTTTAGTGATAATGGTACTTGTAATAAATGTAGTGTTTTTGTAGCTTTGGAGGCGAGGGTGTCAGAATTAGAGACCCGTCTCCGTGCTATGGAAAGATCAGCTGATAGCCGCCCCTCTGCTAGCGCGGAGCCGCATAGACCTAGTGTTAGTTCACTTAGTGGTCCTCCAGAAGCACCCGAGCAGCCGGGTAAGCAGGCCGGCTGGGTGACGGTTCGTAGGAAGCATAGCTCTAGATTTCAGCCCCCAGTTCACCACCAACCCGTCTGCGTTTCTAACAATATTTTCCCCGCTCAGCGACACACCCACTGAGAAGCCGATCCTGGTGATTGGGAGCTTAATAGTCAGAAACGTGGCACTAAAGAAACCAGGGACCATAGTTAAATGCCTGCCAGGGGCCAGAACGGGCGACATAGTATCTTACCTAAAACTGCTGGCTAAGGATAAGCGTAAATACAGTAAGATTGTTATTCACGCTGGCGGTAATGACACCCGGTCACGCCGATCGGAGGTCACTAAAGTTGGTGTTGCTTCGGTGTGTGAGTTTGCTGAAACAATGTCGGACTCCATAATTTTCTCTGGTCCCCTGCCTGATCTGACCACTGATGACATGTTTAGCCGCATGTCATCATTGAACCGCTGGTTGTCTAGGTGGTGTCCTGAAAATGACGTGGGCTACATCGATAACTGGAGAACTTTCTGGGGAAAACCTGGTCTGATCCGGAGAGACGGCATCCATCCCACTTTGGATGGTGCTGCTCTTCTTTCTAGAAATCTGGCCGGATTTATTAGTTCTCCTAAATGCTGACAACCCAGGGTCCAGACCAGGAAGCAGAGCCGTAGTTTAACACACCTCTCTGCAGCTTCTGTACTGTTACCCATCCATTATCCTATTGAGACGGTGTCTTTCCCACGGCCAAAACTTAACAGATCAAAAACTTATCTAATAGGAATAAATCATAAAAACCTAATAAAAATCAATACGGTTCACCTTGAATCTAAAAATAAAACAATTAAATGTGGTCTATTAAATATAAGGTCTCTCCCTCCAAAGACTTTGTTAGTTAACAAATTGATTTCTGATAAACAGATTGATTTGTTTTGTCTCACAGAAACCTGGCTACAAGAGGACTACGTTAGTATAAATGAGTCAACTCCCTCCAGTTATTCAAATTTCCACATTCCCAGATCTGTGGGAAGAGGAGGAGGAGTGGCAACCATCTTTCAGTCTGATTTATTAATTAGTCCCAGGCCAATTAATAACTACAGTTCTTTTGAACATTTAACCCTCAGTTTCCCTCATCCAAGCTGCAAAGCAATAAAACCTCTTCTGTTTGTTGTTTTGTATCGTCCACCAGGCCCTTACACTCAGTTTTTGGATGAGTTGTCAGATTTCTTATCTGATTTGGTGTTAAATACTGATAAGGTTATTATAGTGGGTGATTTTAACATCCATGTTGACACAGAATGTGATAACCTTAGTGTAGCCTTTTAAAACTATCCTAGATTCAATTGGTTTTGCTCAAAATGTGCATAAACCTACGCACTCTTGGCTACATACTTTAGACCTTGTGCTGACATATGGCATTGATTGTGAAGAATTAACAGTATTTCCTCACAACCCTGTCCTATCTGATCATTTTTTAATAACATTTGAGTTTAATCTAACTGAGTTCTCCACCCCCAAAAGAGGGTTCCATTATAGTAGATCTTTATCGGATAATGCTGTATCAAAACTTAAAGAGTCTGTCCCCTTTTTAATATCCTCCATATTGCAGAAATGCCCTGTAGATGGCAGCAATGTTGTTTCTTCCAATTCACAAATAGATGTCTTTGTAAACGGTATGACTTCGTCATTGCGTTCTGCATTAGACAATGTAGCTCCCTTGAAAAAGAAGGTGATTATTCACAGGAAGCTGGCTCCTTGGTTTAATTCAGAGCTGCGTTCCTTGAAGCACAATGTTAGGAAATTGGAGAGAAAATGGCGCTGAGGAATCCTACCTAATCTGGAGGGACAGTCTATTGTTGTATAACAAGACCCTTCGCAGAGTTAGAGCAGCATATTTTTCATCATCAAGACATGACTGCAGTCGAAGTAACTGATTGGATTCATCAGAATTTATGGATAAATATCATCAGCATAACAGTGGAAATTAGTCACACGCTAATTGGTAAAGAGAAGGGGTCCAAGGACTGAACCCTGTGGTACTCCAAAAGTGACCCCAGAGTTTGAAGAAGATTTATTATTAACATGAACAAACTGGAATCTGTCACAAAGATAACATTTAAATCAGCCTAATGCTTTTCCTTAATCCCTACGGTATGTTCAAGTCTTTCTAGGAGAATATTGTGATCAACTGTATTGAATGCAGCACTGAGGACAAGTACTGACACAAGTCCATTGTCTGAGGCCATGAGAATATCATTAGTGACGTTCCCAAGAGCTGTTTCGGTGCTATGGTGAGCTCTGAAGCCTGACTGAATTTTTTTCAAGTAGGTCATTACATTACAATTACTTTGTAAATCTTCACATACTTGATTAGCAACTACTTTCTCAAGAATTGAACAGGTTTTGCATCTTTCTTTTGAAAGCCTTAACTGCGCTTATCATATCAATCACAGTTTTGTCTCTTCCTTGCAGCTCTACATCAAGTTCGTTCAGCATGGTGACCTTTCATGGGCAGTACTTTCAACAGCTCCTCTGTTGCATTCATGTCAAAAAACACCATCTGAATAAAAAAACACAACTGGGCTTTGTCACACATCTTTTGACTAATCTAATTGCAACAAAAAACACTCTCAGTCTGCAATATCCTTCCAAAGTTGCTGGGTCAAACCCTCAGCTATGGCCTCAGAGTGTAATATTCCGATTATAGTTCTGGTTTATGTTTTTGTTTTTCTCCTGTCTTTGATTATTTTGCTGTTTTGATTTGTGTCTTGTCTGGATCCTCGTTTTGTTGGTGTAATGTTTTGGTTTACCGTGTTATCACTTTTAGTCTTAGCCTGTTCTTCTGTCTTTAGTTTGTTCTGCTTAGGTTTATTTTTATTCTTAGATTTGTCCTGTTTGCTCCCTTAATTAGTTCCACCTGGTTTTGGTTAATTAGTCCCTCCCTGCTATTGTGTCTGCCCGCCTATTTAAACCCCTCTTAGTTTTCTGTTTGTTGCCGGGACTTCACAATCACCTCTCTCGTCCGTTGGTAAGAGCCCTCCTGTATTCTTGTCTTGCCTGACCTGTTCTTTGTTTTTTGAGTCTGCCTAGCCGTTTGATGTTGGAATATCCGCCAGCCTGGATCCTGTCTGTTTGCCTGTTTTTCCCCTTACCATTCCTTCAATAAACTCTACAAAAAAGGATTACGACTGCGTCTGGTTGAACTCTGGGTTCATCTATACACAAATCATTACAGTAAGTCCCGGCCAGTAAGATGAACCGTTCACTAAGACGCTTTCTCCGATCAGGAGCTGCTATGCTGCGCGAGCCCGGTAATCCTTCTAGCATGCCGGCGCTCGCTGCTCACTCACCTCAAGCCTCCCATCTGTCCTCCTCGGAGCGTGCCTGTCCAGACTCAGATTTTTTTCTTGAGGTTCACGCAGATGTGGTGCGGGAGATCCGTCCGGACCTTTTCCCGGAACCGGTGCAGCTTCCCGCTTCTTACGAGGAGCCGCCGAGACCGCCATCTGCTACAGCGGTCGTGTCTTGTCAGGAAGCATCTACCCTCCAGCAAGGCCCGCAGGCTCGCTGCCGAAGAAAGAAGCGCTCGCCCGCTAGTCATCCGTCCACTATAGGCAGGCAGCCGCCTGATGAGCTAGTCCGGCCTCACCCGACTGGCGACTCCCAGCCTCGATCCACTTCCGGTCTAGCGGACGGGGTTTCCTCGCCTCCCAGAGCCAAGGGGCCCACAGCTCCCCCCGCTGGTGACCGTGACTCTGATTGTCTGGCTTTGTAGAATAAAATCAGAACTTTTGCCCCCATAATCAAGCGTCTCAGGGAGGCTCTTTTTCTCCAGTATTCAGAGGAGCTGGAGAGGAAATTAAAAGAGGTGGAGGGGCATTACAGGTCAGCACTCAAGGCTTTCTACAGCCGACCTGAGTCTGTCCCCGAGGGTCTGGCCGACGCCTCGGCTCCTGAGTCTGTCCCCGAAGGTCTGGCTGACGCCTCGGCTCCTGAGTCTGTCCCCGAGGGTCTGGCCGACGCCTCGGCTCCTGAGTCTGTCCCCGAGGGTCTGGCCGACGCCTCGGCTCCTGAGTCTGTCCCAGAGGGTCTGGCCGACGCCTCGGCTCCTGAGTCTGTCCCACAGGGTCTGGCCGACGCCTCGGCTCCTGAGTCTGTCCCACAGGGTCTGGCCGACGCCTCGGCTCCTGAGTCTGTCCCACAGGGTCTGGCCGACGCCTCGGCTCCTGAGTCTGTCCCAGAGTCTGTCCGCCCAAGTCACGAGAGGGGGTCCAGGAGGATCTGCCTTCGCCCAAGTCCGGTGAGGGGGGTCAGGAGGTCCTGCCTCCTCCAACACGTGACGTGGGAACCCAGACGGGTCCGTCACTGACCTGCGACGTGGGAACCCAGGGGGGTCCGTCGCCGACATGTGACATGGGAACCCAGGGGGGTCCGTCACCGACATGTGATGTAGGAACCCAGAGGGGTCCGTCGCTGACCAGTGAGGCGGGAATCCAGGGGCATCCTTCGTTCTTCGGGCACCCTGGGCCTCCGAAGAGGATGCAGCAACTGTGGTCTCCTGGAGTCTTTGAGCCTCTCGGAGTTGTGTGCAAGTCTAGACCCCTTATTGCCCTCATGGACTGCCAACTTTGGGAAAGACTTTATTGGATGTCACTTTCTGAGACCCTCCAGCAGCTGGTCCTAAGACTGTTGGTTGCGAAGGGTCTGACGTTGCCTCCTGACGCCTGTGGCCCGGGGCCTCCTGAAGCCTGTAGCCCGGGCCCTCCTGAAGCCTGTAACCCGGGCCCTCCTGAAGCCTGTAGCCCGGGGCCTCCTGAAGCCTGTAGCCCGGGGCCTCCTGAAGCCTGTAGCCCAGGACCTCCTGAAGCCTGTAGCCCGGGCCCTCCTGAAGCCTGTAGTCCGGGGCCTCCTGATGCCTGCAGCCAGGCTCCCACCTTAGCAGCCTGTAGCCAGGCTCTCACCTTAGCAGCCTGTAGCCAGGCTCCCACCTTAGCAGCCTGTAGCCAGGCTCCCACCTTAGCAGCCTGTAGCCAGGCTCCCACCTAAGTAGCCTGTAGCCAGGCTCCCACCTTAGCAGCCTGTAGCCAAGCTCCCACCTTAGCAGCCTGTAGCCAGGCTCCCACCTTAGCAGCCTGTAGCCAGGCTCCCACCTTAGCAGCCTGTAGCCAGGCTCCCACCTTAGCAGCCTGTAGCCAGGCTCCCACCTTAGCAGCCTGTAGCCAGGCTCCCCCTTCAGTCGCCTGTAGCCAGGTTTCCCCTTCAGTCGCCTGTAGCCAGGCTCCCCCTTCAGTCGCCTGTAGCCAGGTTTCCCCTTCAGTCGCCTGTAGCCAGGCTCTCATTCAGCCGCCTGTAGCCAGGCTCCTTCTTTAGTCACCTGTAGCCAGGCTCCTTCTTTAGTCGCCTGTAGCCAGGCTCTTTCCTCCGTCGCCTGTAGCCAGGCTCTTTCCACCGTCGCCTGTAGCCAGGCTCCTGCACCAGTCGCCTGTAGCCAGGCTCCCGCATCAGTCGTCTGTAGCCAGGCTCCCGCACCTGTAGCCAGTAACCTGGCACCGCCGCCCTTAGCCTGTAATCCGGCGCCAGGCTCTGTTTTCTCCCTCTCCAGGCCCCGCCGCCAGCCTCCGAGGTTCCTGCTCCGCCGACGGTCTCCTGTCGCCCTGATCCGCAGACAGCCTCCTGGCCGTCCGCCGGAGAACCTGTCACGCCGGGGATGTCCGCCGGAGAACCTGTCACGCCGGGGCCGTCCTCCTGGACGCCCGCCGGAACGTCTGTCACGCCGGGCCCGTCCGCCGGAGATCCTTTCTCGCCGGGGCCGTCCTCCTGGACGCCCGCCGGAATATCTGTCACGCCGGGGTCGTCCTCCTGGACGCCCACCGGAACGTCTGTCACACCGGGGTCGTCTTCCGGGACGTCCACCAGACTTTTGAGTCTAGAGACCCTTTTGTTTGGAACATGTCTGTTGGTTTTAGTCCGCCCTGTCTGGGTTGTTTTTGTTTGGACTTTCGTTTTGGACTTTATTAAATATTTTCTGTATCAGACCCTGGCCCTCCTTCCAGGAACCCCCTCCTCCCGCCCGGGCTGATTTATTTTTTTTTCTTTTTTGTTCTGTTCGTACACGTTGGAAGGCGTCTGGAATCCGCCCTTGAGGGGGGGGGGGGGGGCTCTGTAATATTCTGATAGTCATATAGTTCTGGTTTATGTTTTTGTTTTTCTCCTGTCTTTGATTATTTTGCTGTTTTGATTTGTGTCTTGTCTGGATCCTCGTTTTGTTGGTGTAATGTTTTGGTTTACCGTGTTATCACTTTTAGTCTTAGCCTGTTCTTCTGTCTTTAGTTTGTTCTGCTTAGGTTTATTTTTATTCTTAGATTTGTCCTGTTTGCTCCCTTAATTAGTTCCACCTGGTTTTGGTTAATTAGTCCCTCCCTGCTATTGTGTCTGCCCGCCTATTTAAACCCCTCTTAGTTTTCTGTTTGTTGCCGGGACTTCACAATCACCTCTCTCGTCCGTTGGTAAGAGCCCTCCTGTATTCCTGTCTTGCCTGACCTGTTCTTTGTTTTTTGAGTCTGCCTAGCCGTTTGATGTTGGAATATCTGCCAGCCTGGATCCTGTCTGTTTGCCTGTTTTTCCCCTCACCATTCCTTCAATAAACTCCACAAAAAAGAATTACGACTGCATCTGGTTGAACTCTGGGTTCATCTATACACAAATCATTACACAGAGTGCCGTGTAACTGTATTCCTTGATAGCTGGAGAGCTTTGATTGAAGATAATATTCCTGATTGGTTTTTAACGTCCTGGAACAAGGAATCAGTGGCTTCAACAAATGTCTCTTGTATCATCTCTCTATCTTGAAAGGACTTCTTGTGCTTAACAATTAAGTGACTCATCCGAAATGATGCTTTGGTGGCTGACTTCGCTTTTGTGGGCAGATGTGAGAAAAATGACTGCTGTCCAGACAACTGGGATTTTAGTTATTTCACCTTTGTCTTTCTCAGATCGCTCTTCAGGGGAAATCAAATGCTGTAGTTTTTATGAATAGTCCGAAAATGACGCTCTACATTTCCTTTCTTTGGAATAGAATTGGAACACTGACAGATGAGGCAAACGCACTTAGAATGTGACAGTGAAAAAAAAATTCACATTCCTTATGGAAGTGGTAGGTTTTAGGCTTCCAACGAGGGCCAGGTACAGCACCAATTTTTATACCTTTGCTTAAATGTCATTGTAAATAAATTCTAGGCCAGGTAGGCTCACAGGAACATAACAAGTTAGTATGGTTTAATGAGCATGCACAGGGGGCCGAACCAAGTGACGCCAGATTGGCTTCCCTGTATGTCAATCAGGACAAATGTCACAGTGCAGATAGATTATAGCCTAAAATTTATCCCCTACAGTGTTGATATCATGCAATCTACCCACACCCTCTTCACGATCGACATATTGGGCACACCTGCTCTAGTCTATCATAGTGCCACGAGCATGGCGGAGAACCTTCTGGATCCATCCAATAAACCATGGCAGCGTGTCAAAGCCATCATCCATCAGAAAGCCAGGACACACCAAAAGTGCTTTTTAATTTTATTTTATTAAAGAGTGCCACTCATGGGGAGTGACTCAAGGCTCCATTCTTGGCCTCTTCCTCTTCTCTTTTTACCCTGTCTCATTGGGGTCAGTTATAAGAAAACATGGTTTAGCCTTCTTGTTTTAGGCAGACAACAGTCAGACTTTATGACATAAAAAAGGAAAATATTTGCTTTGCAAATAAACTTCTTGAAATTATTGCAGAAATCATGGATGTCTACAAACTTCCTACACCAGAACAATAAAGAGACTGAGTGTATGTTGGTTGAGCACATTGATGGCTCTAACATCAGTGTTGATCAGGACCTTAAAGTCAGTATCTGACACAGACTGCTACAGACCTGAGTGTAAGACTTGAGAATATGGTATGTTTTAGTCTTTGTTTTTGTGTATCTGCATTTGATTTTACATTTCATCATATTTTCTGGCTTTAACTTTTTATGCTGTTTTGAATTACTAGTGTTTAGGGTGTATAAAGCTCGCAGGGCAACTGAGTTTTATTTGAATGCGCTATGTAAACAATGTTGAGTGAGAATATTAATAGTTTTTAAAAAGGAGTTAATGTGGTTGTTTTGCAAACAGATGTTCTTCAAAAACAGCTCAACAACAAAACAATCTTTTTCCCCCTGACTCAGAAAATAATGTAGTTGATTATAAAAGCCACAATCTGAATTATCAGATTCACTTCCCGGGAATGAAAACACCCACAATTATCATTAATCTACGGGTTTGTTTATCAATCTAGGCTTATTACCTTGTTTGAGGCTGAGTTTAATCAAGTCCGGCATTTTCCCCTCAGCACGATTCAGCTGCTGATTTCCCCCCTCTTTTCAGCTCCATGGACTTCTAGACTGTAGTTTCCTAACCTTTTTAGTCACCTTTCATAGTGACAGGTTTATCATCTCAGTCTCTGCCCTTACCAGACATTATAGTTGCGCAGGGCGCTCTAGTGTGTAATTACGCAAGCCAAAGGTTGAGTTTGAAGTTGTTCTCCAAGCAGGTGTTGTCTTTGTTGTCCGAGTTGACAGAATCATTATATTCAGCTGCACTTTTAGCCCACTAATTAGGCAAGGCAAGGCAAGGCAAATTTATTTATATAGCACAATTCAGTACAGAGACAATGCAAAGTGCTTTACATGATTAAAATATAGGAATAAAAGTAAGTAGGGATAGAATGTAGAAACAAAAAAGAACATTAAAAACAGTAAAACAGTTTAACTGGAACATTCAAAGGCAATTCTAAACAAATGTGTTTTTAATCTCGATTTAAATTAACTTAGGCTTTCCGCACTTTTACATTTTTCTGGAAGTTTGTTCCAGATAAGTGGAGCATAGGAACTAAATGCTGCTTCTCCGTGTTTGGTTCGTGTTCCAGGTATGCAGAGCAGGCTGGAGCCAGAAGACCTGAGTGGTCTGGAGGGTTGATACACTGATAACAAGTCTGTGATGTATGTAGGTGCTAATTCAGGGATTTATAGACTAACAGAAGGATTTTAAAGTCTATCCTCTGAGATACAGGGAGCCAGTGTAAGGACTTTAGAACTGGGGTTATGTGCTCTACTTTCTTAGTCTTAGTGAGGACGCGGGCAGCAGCGTTCTGGATCAGCTGCAGCTGTCTGGTCCACTTTTTAGGCAGACCTGTGAAAACACTGTTGCAGTAATCAATTCTACTAAATATAAACGCATGGATTAGTTTTTCCAGATCCTTCTGAGACATTAGTCCTTTAATCCTGGAAATGTTCCTCAGGTGGTAGAAAGCCGACCTTGTAACTGTCTTTAGATGCTTTTGGAGGTCCATCACTACACCCAGATTTCGGGCCTGATTAGTGGTTTCTAGCTGAAGCAGCTGAAGCTGTGTGCTAACTTTTGATCTCTCCTCTATTGGTCCAAATATTATTACTTCAGTTTTCTTTTTATTCAATTGAAGAAAGTTTTGACACATCCAGGCATTGATTTCTTCTAGGCATTTACTCAGTTCTTGAACTGGTTCATAGTCACCTGGTGACATGGTGATGTAAAACTGTGTGTCGTCTGCATAGTTATGGTAGCTGATGTTGTTATTTTTTATTATCTGAGCTAGAGGGAGCATGTAGATATTGAATAGGAGGGGACCCAGGATGGACCCTTGGGGAACCCCACATGTGATTTTTGTCATCTCTGATGTAAAGTTACCTACTGATACAAAAAAGTCCCTGTCCTTTAAGTAGGATTTCTTAATAGTCTTAAGGCAGAAAGCAATTAGGAAATTGCTTTATGAATAGTAATCCCAGATTCTATGAATATAGGAGCAGCTCTGCGCCTCACTGTTTCCTAGTGACAGTAGGAAAAAAAAAACTCTATTTGGGAGTTGATTGTCCAGTCCCAGCATAATTTAATCTACTGTGTTGAAGTGGTGAGGTGGGCAGTTTTTTTTCCTGTTCTTTTTCCATTGGGAAATAAACAGTGGGAAAATGGGTCTAAAAAAAGACTGTAAAAGGCTCCTTTAGAGGGAAGAGGAAGAATGAGGGATCTGAGCAGAGTCCCTCAAAATGCCCCTAAAAATTACGCACCTAAATTACATATCACTAAATTATGCGCACCTAAATCAAGTGCAAGGCAACCTAGCAACCCATTGCAGAACCGCTCATTCTATGTCGGTAAGATTGAACAAAATAGCACAAAACACAACTACTAACTCTCTATTGATTTTATTTAGGACATTTTGCTACGGGCGGAAGGACATTAAACATAGTAGTTCATGTTTTGAAGGCTGGACGCTGATAAGAGCCCCTGGGTCTGAGAGAAGGGATAGGAGAAGTAGGTAAGAGCAGAGCCATAGAGAGAAAGAGTTGCAACACTCCCACTGGACTCCGTTGTACGCTTTTTGCCTGCCACCTACTTCCGGGGTATGCAGCCTCGCGTAGTTCCAAAAAGCCATTCTATGGCGTTGGACATCATTCACTTCCATTGCTGACTGTCGAGTAACTTCTGAGGTAAGTTGATTAAATAGGTACCTGTTTTGAATTGTCAACTGTCTATATTTTATCAGAGGTCCTTTATGATGCATATACTGATCTTTATTTGTATGTACACAGCGTAATTATATATATGTTTTACCTTGGTAGACCACCGATTGCCTGCTAGTTTGTTAGCTTGACTTCGTCCTCTGTAAAGGTTGCACTAACGTTATATCCAGGCGTAAATTGATTAAATAGCTACCTCTTTTGAATTGTCAACTCTGTTTATTATATAAATAGGCCCTTTATGGTGCATATGCTTATATTTATTTGTATATTCACAGTGCAATTTATATATATATTGTTAACTTGGTAGACAACCGATTTTCAGTCATTGCCTGCTACTTAGTTATCTCGGCTTTGCCAGCTGTGAAGAAGGTATCGCTACACCAGAAATTATGAAGTTCATTAGTGAATCTCTGACATCTTTTATTAAGTAAGTTATTGATGTTAAATTACTAGGATCATCAAGGTTGACTAGGACGTTTTTTTTTAGGTTGTATCTGCTGAACCTGGCAGTGTTAGCCAGTCAGCTGAGTACTGTGTATCTGATGCTAGTAGAAATAAGGTTTGTTTAATTACACCCTTGAAAGGGCTGTTTAGTTGGATTGCATGTAGGAATACAAATTATTCCACACAAAAAATTATCATAAGCCATAATGAGCTTTAAAATGTTAATTAATCAGACAGTTAAGTTAGAGCCGTTGTAGCCTGTACTCCTGTCCATACGAACATGAACATAAGCTTTTCCCTCCAAAAATTTAAAACGTATCTAAGTAATATACAGCTTTTCGTTGTCACCCTGCCTCTCAAAATGGAAGACTGAAATTAACAAATATGTAATCATGCAATAACAGCTGAAAAGGTAGTAGGGTGTATGTTTATATATAAATTTACCATTAAATAACGCAATCGCTGCTGTCTGTCCCATAGAAGAACATGACAGCCAGCGTATGTTTTGGAACTATAGCGGTCTACATGAACCACGTGACTGCCCTGGCGGTGACATCAAAGAGTGTCGCAACTCTTTCTCTCTATGGCTCTGGGTAAGAGCATTGAGGCACAGAAACACAGCACATATAGTTTAGAAACAATGCAGAATAAATAAGAACAAAACTTATAAACAGATTGTGGTGCTTCAGACTGCAGTAGTGGATCTATTTTTGGATCCAACGTCCAGCTGTTCTGAATATAGGCTTTAGCTTGCTGCCACTCTCCCCTCTCACCGGTACTCCGGCTTAAATTATTTTAGTGGTACACAATGCCTGACCGCACCAGCTTACTTTCACCCTTGCTCTTATCCCATTAAAGGAGTAATTTATAAACTGTCCAAAAAACTGAAAAGAAAAAAATGAAGGGATATCTTACCAGAGTATCAATGTATCTTTTGTATTCTTGTTGTCCCTGAGTCATAAGTTATCCACACAAGGAAAATAAGTCATTTCTCCACACTGTATTTCTTTAAAACAATCTTTGTTGTTGTTGTGGTTGGGTTTTTTTTCTCCTCCTAATGGTTTGACTATTGTTTTCATCATCTGCTGTGTATTTGATGCCATCCTCTTACGGAAGTTATTATTGTTCCTACCAGAGTGTATAGGGACTGCAGACACAAAAATGTGTCTGCACTTGGACATCTGAAGAGTCTCCTGGTGGACCCTACTGGGCAGGTACTGATGATGAAAATAACATCACACAGGCTTTGTGGCAAAAGGATACTAGGGCAGACTAGGAGCAGGCTTGAATTAAGTGTTAACAGCCAAATAGTTAGCCAGTCATAGTAACATAGTTTCTATCAGTCTGGCTGGCTTTTTATCCAGCTATAACAACACAACAAGGTAATCAAGAACAACTTATTTTCCTACTTCAAAATAAAAGTGCCAAACATAAATACAACAGGGTGTCAAGCTTAAAGCACCCAAACTCATATACAAGCCTCATAGTAACAGACAGGAGTTATTACATCATATGTTATTTCAAGGGTTATTACATCATCAAGTAATATGAAGACACTGACTGGATAGTGCTCCGTGAGGCAGGCTTCGCTTTGCTGAGAAATACTCTATGTTGTTTTAAAACCGTGAAACTTCATAGTGTTCAACTCCCCTATTCTATTGTTCTTGAGTTGCTGTTAAAAGTAGTACAACATACTTCTCCTAATCCTTACTTTTAATTAACTATGATGAATTAGAAAATTTCTGTTCAGATATTCCTTTATTGTTAATATAGAACAGATTTTCTCTTCTGTGCATTTTCTTTGGCCCAAGTATTAAATATAATAGAGATGCTTTTCCCTTCTTCACATCTTCCTCTTCAACCGAAGACATACCTTATGTAACTGAGCCGTGAAACCACAAAGCTCTGCTCCCACTCCTAATCCACTCAGTCAAGCTTTTCATGTGTAGAAACTCAGAGCATGAAAACGGTCTCTCACGAACAAACAAGTAACTGTTTCTGGTATACTGAACCAATTAGATAAAGAAACAACAGTCTGAGTTTATGTAATCTAGCCGTTGTCACATGGGCCATTTCAGGGTGTAGGGGATTCACCTCTCACTCCAATTTCACACTGAATGAGTCATTTTGCTCAAACCTCTAATCCAATTCTTCCAGCTCTTCTCCCAGGACTTGAAAGACAATCCATCTGTTTCTCCTGGCCACCATTCAATCACACCACCTTCTGTTGTCAAGGCTGGAGGTGATGTAAATGTTCCTACCACTCTACTGACAGCCAAGGGAGTCAGGGACAGGGTGGCATCGTGTTGCTCCAAAGATCGCAGCTAGGGTCCAAATTCATCACCCCAGGCGTCATCATTTGGCATTACAATATGCTAATGCAGCGACGCTGTGCCCTCGCCATCACCTCGTTCTCTCGCTTTCATCCTTTTACTCTGTCTTTTTCTCACTCCCCGACCGCGACTTGCACCAAGCTGCCAAGACGTGGAGGGTGCTGTGAGGGATGTCTGAGCTGCTGTTTGAAGTGGATGTGCTGCATGTTGGTGTCTGGTTGCTGCATGTAATTAGTCTGTGGTGTCAGTGTTAAATCTAAATCCCATGTCATAGGCACAATTGATAAGGAAGACATACATAGCTCAGGCTAAATAAAACCAGAACATGTTGCCTTTTTAAAGGTGATATTATTCTTTTTTTTTCTCTGACAGGTGGCATTATTAGTGCATTGTCACATAATTTTAATATCAAGTTTAAATAATTTATTTTTAAAATCTTGGCCAGTGGTGTAATCAAGGTGTAGAGTCTTGCACATTTTGTTTCGTGGTTCAACACAATTGAATAAAATGACCCATTCATTTCTCGCCACATGCAGAACCTGTTATACATATAATTGTGCTATCATAGGCCTTGTCCATGTGTAGTGTTTATAAAAATGAATATATCTCCTCCATATTGTTTTTAAAATAATATTTTACACATAGGATCATTTTTAGAAAAATGGTAATCCACACAAACCCATATAAATTCACCACTGAGTGTTGAATGGGGGTAATATACCTCCATACTAAAACCTGTCAGCCAGTCAGAATCCTTTAAGAGAATGGCAACATTGAAATTCAGTTTAGACCAAAGTTCAAGCTGGAAGACTCACTCCCCGGTCCACCTGTTTCCACTGATCACCTGGTCTTGTGTCCACGCACCAGCCGATCTGCATCAAGTCCTCATCCTATCATTCCACAGGACTGCTTATAAGGCCCTACATCCATGGATTCACCTACTCTTTAGCTGAGCTTTGACTCTCCTCCACCCCATCTACTCCTTTGTGCTCTCAGGCATCACCGGTCTCTTTCTCTCCTCTGGCCTCCACCACCAGTGTCCGGACCCCAGGAGGGAAGACTTCACTAATCCTAATCCTAAAATGAACATCCAAAGTCATAGACATTTGTAGCTGTCCTGTCTTCTGCAGGGGTCCTAGCGCCAAATAACTTTTCTAATTTATGTCAATAAATCTCTTTAATTGTCCCTTTTTTGTCTGTGTGAGTCTCTCCAGATTGAACTGCATTGTGCATCTGTATTGGGAGAGAGAATTGGTGTAAACCAGCTGACCTCCAAGCACTTTTTCTCCTTTGCAACATATTGGAGCAGTTTGGCTTGTAAAACAAACAAGCAAAAAGCATCTTAACCAACTATAATGTTTACAACGTTCCACGTATGGTTACTTTACAGTAGTAAACATGTGATGTCAGTGCCTCATTATTTGTCGCAGACTGTGATGCGCCAGACCCTAAAACTCCATTTTGCAGACTCAAAAACTAAGTTTTCAGATTTAAGCGTTTTTAGTGATGGAGTTTCATTGTGAAAGTTATACATTTTTCCCAGATATCCAGCTATGTGTGTACTCGGCCCTAGTCAGATGAATTAGAGCATAGAGACATTTAAAACATGTTGGACACTATCTCTTGAGGAGCACAGTTGGACACCACTGATCAGAGTATCACAAGTTTTACAGTATTTATTTACAGTGACCTACAGAACTATTAAATATCAGAATGAGAATCAGCTTCATCTGCCACATATGTGTACACATACAAGGAAATTGACTCTGGATTGTACAATGCTCACAATGTGTTTACTTATACATTAATACAATAACACAATAATGCAGTAATAAAAATCAAATAGTATGCAGTATAGAAAACACATTTCAACGCACGATAAACAAACAAACAATTTGAGATAATAATGCAATGAGCAGAGTGATAAGGATGTAGGAGTAAATATTATTTTTATTGTTATTATTATATATATGTCAGAGGCAGAAGTGAAGCACAGGTGCACATACATCAGTGACGTTTTTCCCATTTTTGTTATAATACAACCACAAAAATACATGCACTTTATGTAACGGACCTAAACATAGTAGCACAAAATTGGGACGATAGATTCATTATGATTTACTACAATCAGAGCCACTTTAACAAATTAATATGCTGTGATCTCAAATGGGTTTATGTTTAGGGTGTTTGTTCTAATGGAAGGTTAAGCTCTGTACCAGTCTTAGGTCTTGCAAACACTTGAAGGTTTTATTCCAAGATCACCTTTTTTGTATTTAGGGAGGGAAAAAATTAAAAACCATGTACTGCTTTCATTCCGTGTCAAAATTATGCACTGCACATTTACATGCATGTGTTGGTCTATCTCATAAAACACAGGTAAAATGTGGTTTTACATGTGGTTGTACCACCACATGTAAAATAGAGCTCAAGGGAATCATTCAGCAAGGAACTATTTCCAAAAATCTTTTCAACTTATTCTTACCCCATGGGATGGATAGGTCAGCCAGCCCCAGTCTCCGGTTATCGTTGTCGTGTCAAGAAGATTCACTTTAAAGAAAGAGAAAAAAAAACAAAGTAGGTGAGCAACAAACTTTAAATTATGGGTTTTCCCAGCCCACCTCATTCATCCTATCCTTCATCAACTGCATCTATGCGCACAGGCACCTGATGGAGAAGGGCACATACATGCTGACACGTTGTCTGACAGGCGTGACTGATGAGCCAGGAATGGTGGTCACAGCAACTATGAGCCGGATGCCACCTTGACCTGGTTTGCCCTTAGAGCTCTCAGAGCTTCAGATGGAAAAAACATTTAGCGTACAAAAGAAAAAAAATGTAGGAAGAGATTAAAAACAAATTCAAAAGGCAATAACTTGCTGCTTTATAAGGTCTTGTTTTTAGCTAAAATTACAGATTAGGTTTTTATCAGACATTTTAACACAACATGTTATTAGATACATGGATGGTGTATTTCAACAGCTTTAGTGGTTTTTATTTTTCCCTCATGACATGTCCCATTGAGATTTTTTCAGCAAAACACTGATTAAAAAAAATCTTCAGGTTGTTTTACCTCTGCTGGGACTTCTGTGCATTTAATATCAATCAGTTTTTATTTTTATAACACTATGCACCTTCTTTGAGGTCTTTTCCGCTTAAGGGAATATAAAAGTATCGTGGTGACTGGTAATTATTTTCAGATTGGTAAAAGAGGTGTTCAGATGTTATCAACCAAGAAAATTGTGACTTTCACAGACCTCTGGACGAAAACCAGTGTGTTTCCACAGTAAGGTTAGCAGAGGGTTGCTATTAACCTGTTGTGCTCATTGTTAGTGTGTTGTTTTGCTGCAACATAAGCTAACTAGTATTAGCTTATGATGTCCGGGAGGGTTACTTCTTCACTGTCATAGATTTAAAAGCTTTCTGACCTTTCTATGTTGCTCTCAAACATCTGTGTCATACTTTTAGCTTAACATTAGCACCGTTAAGAATTTAGTTTTTCATGTATGTCTGCATGCGAAAGTTCCTCCGAACAATGCTTTTGAGTTTATGTTTCCTTCTGGCTGTTCTCCACATGTTAAAAGACCTCAAAACTTCCAGCAGCAGCTCTTTATTTGGATCAGATGTGTGACTGCATGGAAGAGACAATTTGAGCAAATGTGAACAAGCGCAGCACCGCTCTTCTTTGCTCTACTCGCCTCGCCACTTTGCCTTTGGCATTTCCACTGACCCGCTAACTGCTAGAGCTGTGGCTTTAAGCCCCACTTCCAGCCGTCAGTGTTGTGTGCTCTGCTGTTAAGTATGATTGTGTCACATTAGCACTTTAAATAAATCTGTGAGAAACAGTAAAGCGTAAAAAGTAAACAAACTATGATGTATAAAACGGCAGAAACGGAGAGGGGAGACGAGACTGACAGAGTTAAGTTTTAGAGCTTTATGAGAAGGTTTTTGACTTAGCCATGGTGAGAACAACAATCGCAAGCGCAAAACCACAGACTCTTGACTGCAGTTAAATGATTTTTATCGGTTTGAAATTGGATATTCGCTGCGTTGATTCAGCGTGGTGTTCTTTGGATTTGATATGCGGGGGGAGGGAGAAGGTAGAAGGCAGAAGGCAGAGAGAAACTGCCTGCTGCAGCATGCCTGTCTGCATTTAGAAAGCTGTAGTGTCTTTTTTTAATTTTATTTCCTTCAGGCATGGATCATGGTTTCTAAATCTGTTGTCCCTCCATTGTCTTCCGCTTATCCGCAGCCGGGTCGCGGGGGTAGCAGCTTCAGTGGGGAGGCCCAGACGCCCCTCTCCCCAGCCACTTGGGCCAACTCCCAAGGTGTTCCCAGGCCAGCCGAGAGACATAGTCCCTCCAGCGTTTCCTGGGTCTTCCCCTAGGTCTCCTCCCGGTGGGACGTGCCCGGAACACCTCACCAGGGAGGCGTCCAGGAGGCATCCTGACCAGATGCCCAACCACCTCAACTGGCTCCTCTCGACGTGGAGGAGCAGCGGCTCTACTCTGAGTCCTCCCCGGATGACTGAGCTCCTCACCTTATCTCTAAGGGAGAGCCCAGACACACTACGGAGAAAACTCATTTCAGCCGCTTGTATCCGGGATCTCGTTCTTTCGGTCACGACCCAAAGCTCGTGACCATAGATGAGGGTAGGAACGTAGATCGACCGGTAAATCGAGAGCTTCGCCTTTTGGCTCAGCTCTCTCTTCACCACAACGGATCGGTACAGCGCCCGCTTCACAGCAGACGCTGCACCAATCCGCCTGTCGATCTCCCGCTCCATCTTCCCCTCATTCATGAACAAGACCCCGAGATACTTGAACTCCTCCACTAGGGGCAGCACATCCTCCCCAACCCGGAGGAGGCACTCTACCCTTTTCCGGCTCAAGACCATGGTCTCTAATTTGGAGGCACTGATTCCGAACCGCTCTAGCCCAAGCTGTAGATCACACCCTGATGAAGCCAATAGGACCACGACATCCGTGAATAGCAGAGACGCAATCCTAAGGCCACCAAAACGGATCCCCTCAACACCTTGGCTGCGCCTAGAAATTCTGTCCATAAAAGTTATGAACAGAATCGGTGACAAAGGGCAACCTTGGCGGAGTCCAACTCTCACCGGAAACGAGTCCTACTTACTGCCAGCAATGCGGACCAGACTCTGACACCGGTCGTACAGAGACCTGACAGCCCTTATTAAAGGGTCCGGTACTCCATACTCCCGGAGTACCCCCCACAGGATCCCTCGGGGGACACGGTTGAATGCCTTCTCCAGATCCACAAAACACATGTAGACTGGTTGGGCAAACTCCCATGCCCCCTCCAGGATCCTGCTGAGGGTATAGAGCTGATCCAGTGTTCCACGGCCAGGACGAAAACCACACTGCTCTTCCTGAATCCGAGATTTAACTATCCGACGGACCCTCCTTTCCAGAACCCCTGGATAGACCTTACCAGGGAGGCTTAAGAGTGTGATTCCTCTGTAGTTGGAACACACCCTCCGGTCCCCCTTTTTAAATAGGGGGACCACCACCCCAGTCTGCCAATCCAGGGGAACTGCCCCTGATGTCCACGCAATGTTGCAGAGCCGCGTTAACCAACACAGCCCCACAACATCCAGAGCCTTAAGGTACTCAGGGCGAATCTCATCCACCCCCGGGGCCTTGCCACCGAGGAGCTTTTTAACAACCTCGGCAACCTCAGCACCAGAGATGAGAGAACCCGACCCAGAGTCCTCAGGCTCTGCTTCTGCAATGGAAGACGTGTTGGTGGGATTAAGGAGGTCTTCGAAGTATTCCGCCTACCGAAACACGACGTCCCGGGTCGAGGTCAGCAGCACACCACCCCCACTGTAAACAGTGTTGGTACTGCACTGCTTCCCCCTCCTGAGACGCCGGATAGTGGACCAGAATCGCTTGGAAGCCGTACGGAAGTCTTTCTCCATGGCCTCTCCGAACTCTTCCCACGCCCTTGTTTTTTCCTCGCCGACCAGCCGAGCCGCCTGCCGCTTCGACTGCCGGTACACATCAGCTGCTTCCAGAGTCCCACAGGCCAAAAAAGCCCGGTAGGACTCCTTCTTCAGCTTGACGGCTTCCCTCATCGCTGGTGTCCACCAGCGTGTGTGAGGGTTGCCGTCGCGACATGCACCGACGACCTTGTGGCTACAGCTGCGACTAGCCGCCTCAACAATAGAGGCGCGGAACATGGTCCATTCAGACTCAATGTCCCCTGCCAAAGTATGCACACAGTATGCCCGAGTATGTGGGAGCCTTTAATTCATAAAGGAAACCGGTAAACAGAGGCACTGTAATAACCTTAAACCTAAAGCATAATACAAAAAGCTACCGGTGTATAAATTCAAGCAGCTATAACAGAATTCCTGTGCAAAATGCTCTGAAGCATAATGTAAAGGATGAGCATCAGTCACTGTCCCCGTATGAACACTGCAGCTTCAATTCTAAACGGGAGAGTCCCCAACATGTGTACATGACTCTGTAAGACAGGTGCAATGTGCACAGTCTATGTGGCCAGAGGAACAGATGAAGACCCAGGGTTTGAGGAGAGGTTTTACTGAGGTGCTGAAAGGGAAAAACCAAAAAAAAAAATTTTCACTATTTTTATTAATTAATACTACAATTACAATAATGAATGGTGGTGACTAATAACAGCAACTGTATCAAAAGACCATAGTCATAATTTACAATTAACATAGCCTTAATGTTTGACACTACCCACCAGAAAGATGTGTTTTAGTATAGAGACATTTAGTGAATGTAACACTTTACATAGTGTGATCTCATTAAGACAATAACAAAATACAGTCAGAAATCAGAATAGCGTTAATGTTTACACTAATCACCAGAAGCAATGTTACTACACTCTTTTTCCTTGAACAAGTAGTAGTCTTCAAATGTTTGTTTGTTGAGAGGCAGGTTTGTGCGCATGTGTGTCTTGCGCAATGACACAACAACTGAGCTGGTTGGAGTAGGGGTTTGAACCGGCAACAGGATGATCTCCCTGGCTCCTGTGCCACTTGTGCCCCACTGTTGAAGCAGTGAAACAGTTGAAGCAAAAATTATTTATTAGCTAATTGTCTATTAAACAACTAAGACTTGTTGCACCACTTGTTTTGAATAATTTGTTGCAAAACTGTGACCATAAGAGGCTATTGATGATGTGTGATTCATCCAATACAATTTATGCACTCTTACTTAAGAATCTGAAGAGATGTAACTGTTGCTTTGTACTTGTAAAGGAAAGAAATTAATCTAGATACAAAACTACAAAAAATGTATATCTAAACCCATTCAATGAGGTCAATATATATATATATATGTGTGTGTGTGTGTGTGTGTGTGTGTGTGTGTGTGTGTGTGTGTGTGTGTGTGTAAATTAGTGCTGTCAAATGATTAAAAGTTTTAATCACTATTAATCAAATAATTTTAATAGTTAACTCAAGATTAATTGCAAATTAATCGCATATTTTATCTTTTTATGAAAGTGTTAAAGCCTATTTGGGCATTTTATTATGCAATTCTGCAATAAATAACACTAGTAAAAAAAAATGCTTGTACAAAAAATATTTGTATTTTTTATTTTCAAGCACTTTTCAAAATTGGAATGAAAACATCCTGGTGCCATAAAATGTTAAACTCTGGCCAAAAATGGCTAAATCGCTAATAATAACGACGCCCTAATCTTTACACAGTGTGTAAACAAATGTGTAAATAAATAAATATTTCATGCCGAAATATTTTTTTGCCTCTTAAACAAATATAGACACGGTATTAAGCCTTTACATATAAAGTAATACTAATTTTACATTTTAATAAACTCACAAGTTGTATTCATTTTTTCACTCTCTCACACACACATCTAATCCTGAGCTCATAGCTGACATTGCAGGTAACTCCAGGTACTTCGTTTGGCAATGTGATTCAGCCTTAATTTGTCAAATACAAAGACAATAAATTAATAAGCATTAAAGTACGGTTTATGGGTTGGGTTTCTGCAATGTTATCAGCGTGTAAAAACTCATCTTCAGAACCAATCTCTGCTCAAAATGGTGATGTGCAGCAAGTAATCTACTTTCAGCAGTTATCATTGGTTAATGCAACAGTAAACTGCAGAAAATACAGGCAGAATTGCTCCCTCTGCCTTTACTCTCTCGGCTCCTATATCAGGATGCGCTCCAGCCCGTTATGAGGCGGAGGGATATTTCAGCTGGTTATACTCACTGTGTCTGTAGTGCAGCAGCACCACTTATTTCAGAGCCCAAATAAGCAATTTTACTTTCAGAAACAAGCCCAAAAAACTGTAACACGCAACTCGTGAAATTTACAAGCAACTTTAGAAAAAAGAAGCCCAAAGTCACATGAAATAAGCGGACTTGGCAACAGTGAGCGTGGGCCTGTTTTGCTACAGTCTCTAGCATTCCTGGAACTAAGGAAAGTGGCAAGGGTAAAAAAAAAAAAAACACAGTCCAGAGAGCACTGCGGACATTAACGCGATTAAAGTGCGTCAAAAAAGTTTTTTGCCGTTATGATCTAACAAAGTTAACACGTTAATAACGCGTTAAAACTGACAGCCCAAATATAAATATAAGCAAGCACTATACATGTGTTTGTTTAGTATTCCAAAAGAAACAACAGACTATTCACGGGAATATGGGATTTTTTTGGAGCAGTGATGATTATAATGTCTAACATGATAAAACTCCTGTGTGGTTCTAGGATACCAAAGCCTGTCACTGAAGGAGCTGTCCCGTTCTAAACAGCTTCCTGGATGGAGTGGGAGACATTGTCCAATATTGATGTTGTTTTTTCTGGAATTCTTCTGTTTCCCACCTTATGCAATGTGTAAAGGGGGTATCCTAGAACAGAGCTGGCCTTCCGACATGCTGCTCTATCTGTTAAGACCATAAGAGTCAGAACAAAGACAGTCCAAGAGGAAAGCTCTGAATTTCCCGATCTAAGTTTTTTCCTCAAAGTAACAAGCTGCTGCAGTGGCCCCATAACTATAATTCCCAGTCCCAATTTTCAGCTACATCTTCTTTCTACAAAGAAATTGGTAAAAAGGTTCTTGAACTCCACCAATTGACGCTGTGGGTGACCGCTGACTGCTGACCAAGAGTAAGCAATCCACCATATCCAGTTAAGAACCATGGTCTCATACTCATCCGCAAATATATTTGAGACCCTGGGATATTCAAGTATGACAACCTTCTTTCACGACAGCCCTGCCATATTGCAAATTTCTTGAAACAAGACTGAATTAATGCTGAAAATGTAGACACAGCTTCTGCCTATGAGTTCCAGGTGGCATACTGTACCAAACCCCTGTAGTTGAGCCCACAAAATAGGGTCACATTCATTATCCTGCTCTTGATCCAAAAAACACATTTGGACCACACAACCAATCTCCCATGACCTTCTGAGCTATTCCATGAGGGTAAATGTCAAGTACACAATGCCAAGGTAAGAGCCACACTGCTCCTGCTGAATCAAAGGTTGGGGCATCATTTACAATCCCTAGAGTGAAGCTTTCCTAGGACCATCGTTCTAGTATACTAGTCCACTACTACTCCACAGGTGTTGTCCTAGTCCTACTTGCAACATCAAAAAGGCTCATACACTAAAACAGCCAAAACATTTCCGACCTATTCTGAGCTCAAATTAATTAGAATCATAGTGAAAAGATTTTGAGACTGAGATGCCTTCAACAGAAATAACTGTCTAACAATCATTTTGCAACCTACTTTCAGTAAAGATAATCTGGATATTGCATAGTCTCTGCCCGTGTCAAAGCTTGAAACAGAAGGTGTCGGTTTCTCTCTAAAGCAATAAATTTCAAGTGCTCTTAAAAAAATTACAACAATGTGAACACTACATTCATTGACCCTTACAATAACATGCTAAAGGGATCTTGTCTAGGTTAGTCTGAAACTAAAGTGCGTAGTTGCTGCTTTTTGGAGGAAACTTTTGGCATGTTAGTCTGAAGTGTTTATAGCTTAGAGTGAGGTCAAGAACACCCAGAATTCATCGAGGCAAAAATATAATCTGTCATAATAGGAGTAGAGCACTCGTCTGTGCTTCAGCCATACTTCATAGTTTTGACTAACACAAGAACATTTCCTTCATAACAATTACTGCCAATGATGCCACAAGATCTTGAAGTCATTCAAGTGTTGCAATTAGCTGATGTGTCACCTTCACTAATTTCAGTATTGGGTTGTTCACTTGGGCAGCGGGCCAGAACACAATAAGATGGTATTGGCATAATTCTCTCATCCTCAATGGGTTTCTTTCTCTCTTCTTCTCTCCCAATGGTGGCTATGCCCCATCATCTTGTACTGAAAATGCAGCAACCTCTTGCACTCTGCCCAAGGTCACAAATGGGTTCCACCAATTACATCCCTCTGAGTGGGTCTGATGGACTACCATGATGTGTTAATGAACATGGTGCAATGGCTCACGTGCTTTTAATACTTTTTTTAATGAGCAAGGAGAAACTTGCTGACATATACTGTAATTATAGAAGGATTACAATATTCCTGTAGCTCCCTGGATCTCAAAACATGTGATGTGCTCCATAACTAAAGAGATAAGTCTACAGATTCACAAACTATTGATTTTGCAGGTGTTATGAAACAATTTGGTGATATGTTTGCTAATAGAGCCATCTCAGGATAGATTGAGTAGTATTTGATTATCACAAAATAGTCTTTAATTCCAAAATTAAATGTTAAATAAAAATCAGAAAAAGAAAACTTCATTTCTACTAACAACAATAGGGCTGTTGGACTTTCCACAACCACCATAGGCCCTTTGCTTTTCTTTTCTCTAAATGTTTGGCACGTGTCACATACAGTGTTGCGAGTAAGGGCATTAAAAAATAACGGTGTGAGGAACAGCTTTATTTTTTCATTAATGGAGTAATCTAACTGATTACTTTTCTCATTTCAGGAACTTGAAGATGTTTGTAACTCGTTTGGACATGTGGTGCTTTTAAACAAAGGGCTAACAGGTAGCTCACGCTAGCCTTAATGCTATTAGCCTCGCTAACATCCGGTCCCGGATATTTCAAAAGGAGTTTGTTTAAAGCACAAAGCTTAATCGTTTGGCTCCGCCATCCTTCGATGGTGTTATGAGCCTTATTCCCGCATTAATATTGAATATTAATGCCGGTTTTAAAGGCAAATTTTGATAACACTAGACTTTAACCAGGTTAGCGACCGATCGCTAAAGCGACCGCTAGCGCCCAGAGGTAGAATTGCATAAACAAAGGCAAGCGATTCTGAAGTAAATGATTTTCAGGACAAATCAGTTAATGTTATTTTCTCAAAATAATGTTCTGGTTAACTTGTGCTTTGCATTGTGAATGGGTTGAAACGCGTGTCAAATGTTGTTCTGAATTAGTTAAGCTAATTTAACCACGATTCACATTCTCTAAGGTGAATTTTGGTTCTTTAACTTAAACAGAATATTATTTTCTCAAAATAATGTTCTGTTTAACTTGGGCTTTGCATTGTGAATGGATTGACACACATGCCAAATGTTTTTACCTCCACTCCATGTTTTTTCCTTTTAATCAGATCTGCAGTGAACAAGGATTCACTGAATTATTCTGATTATGATCATCCACTTTTGTTTTGTATTTTTTTGTTGTGCATGTAAATAGTTCCTTAGCTTAGCTTCTTTTTATCTTCATTTTGCTTAGTAGTTTAGTTAAGTTTCACTAGCCTAGTAGAGAGGATTTGTTAATCGAAATATTGTGTTAATTCAGATAAACAGCATTACGTAGTGATATTCTGTTATTAAATTATTGGACTTGAAAAGAAGTTGTCGCTCCTTGTGAGGGACCGAGTCGGTCAGGCATGAGGACACAGTGGTAATTTTCAAAAAAATGGGTTTTATTTCCCCAAAGTAACAAAAATTCCAAGCAATTATTATAGGGCCCTTAAAAGAGGTCAAAAGAAGAAACTAACTCAAGCCAAAAATATCAAGGTTAAACAACAACAAAAAAAACTCAAACTAACTGCTCAAACAAACAAACAAACTGACCTGACACACAACAAACAAAGGGGGCTTAAATACTGGCTGATCAGACCAGACTGACACACTGAGGAAGAGGGAAAGGGAACATCTACGCAACAACAAAGATAACTAAACACAGTTGGTTTAAGGATTAAACTTAAATGACTAATAACTAAAAAATTAACAAAATTAACAAATCACAAAAGCAAAAGTAAGATTATGCCACAGAATTAAAATGAGGACTCCATGGTCTTCTCCCCCCTAGTGGAACTCCAGATGGTAGCACCCAATCAGTGAGTCAATCAGGGATTGGAGTGTGCCAGCCAGAGTCCTCTGCTTTAGCCCAGTTGAAGGCACTCCCCACAACACCAAAAAAAGAAAACAAACAGATGTTAAGTATGTAACAAAATTAAATATACAAAAGTTAACCAAATGTGCGCGCTACAATTGGAACTAATGCACTTTAATATTGTCACACTAAAAACCAAACAAATCAATGTATTTATACTTCAGTATGTGAAAACTTAAAGTGAAAAAGTGGTTTGTGAGGTTACCGACTGTGTGGCTGCAGGTGTGGCCATCACACTCCTTTATTCTATGTGTGCGCAGAGTTTGTTGTTAAAAGATTGCTAGTGCTCGAATTCATCCCTTTCAGCCATTGTCTTGATATCAGCTTAAGAGCTGATCATCACCAGACAATACTTAACAGACAGAGTTATTTATGAAACATTAAATAACTTTAAACAGTGCACAATTGCACAACAATTGCTACAGCTCGATCAATTAAAGCAACTTTTCTCAAGAGCGCACTCTCCATTGCAGGAGAGTTTTTTTCTAGTGTTTGAAAATAATCTTTAAGACAGTATGAAATACACTTTTCATTAAAGCCATCAAGCTCAGTATGAATAGCCATCAGCCATGATCATCTAGGGGTTTTAGAAGAGAGAGCTGCCACAAAAAACCAACAACATAGAAGCAATGATCCAGGAGTACTTTCTATGTGAGAGAAAAATATGGCAGTAGTAGCTTCTTGAATAAAACAATGTAGTAGAGTAAGGCAAAGTGTTCAATATGTCCTCCAGCACCCTGAGCAGATAGCAGCATAACTACATAGATAAATCAGTTAAGCCACGCTAACTATAAGCTGTATCAAAAAGTAAGGGTTTAAGCTTTTTTTAAGTATTAAAAAGTCTGCCTCACTGACTTCTATGAAAATAGTTCAACAATAATTTCCCAAGACACCATCAATTAGGATTATTTTCAGTTAGCTGTTTCCAGATGAAGGTTAGTGTAGGGGCAGCAAGTATATCTCTTTAAGTAGTGAATTTGATGTTAAGTTTGTTCCCATTTCACATCTTTATTTTCAAATCAAAATCGCAAACCCCCAACACTCTCCATCCCGGCCCTCTCACCATCTCAAGCAATTTCTCTCTGACACTTTTACCTTGAACTCCACAGGTTGGGGAGAGCCAAATGAAAAAGCTGTCCACCAACTTGAGAGCTGGTCCCTGCTCACTGAGAGACAATGCCCCATATTTCCCAGGGCAGTGGTCAGTGTTCCTCCCCTATTACTTTTTTGTGCCTTCATCATGGAAACTCACTTTGGCCAGTGGGTTATAGGGCTCTGTTTGCATGCCTGGGGCCTGACATTGGTGTTGGTGGCATGAATCAAATCAGCGGGGCTCAATAACACTGCAGAAGAAGCAATCTACACATACATACACACATTCACACACATTCTGCCTCAGTTTATGATAGTGGACATGGCAGGCGAAAAGAGGCAGAGATTCCAAACTCAACATAGAAGACTTATGGGCTGTCTTTGACAAAAGGGAGTTTGCCTGGAGCACTTACATTGACTCTGTATAACCGAAAACAATCATTTCAAAGACACACACACACACACACACACACACACACACACACACACACACACACACACACACACACACAAGGAAAGGAGAGCTACAAGCCAAGGAAAAGACAGAATAGGGCTGTGGATGCTCAAAACTTCATTCCCACCCCAAGTGAAATGATTGTTCTACATCAAGTGTCTACACACATGCTCTAATACACATACAGGTTATAATGCATGTGTATATATACAGTTGTAAGACAGGACTATATATGATGGCCATCTCATGGGCATTATGCTGGTTTTCTGGTTCACACTAGATGACAATATGACAGGCGCATAGCCTTTCAAGCTTGACGTGTATTAGGTAGCAAGTGACCAGTGATCAAATGGTAAAGCTCAATCACCTGATGGATTTAGACATGGCTGTGGAGGCTACACATATATTTGAAGCAGGTTTGGTCATTTGTTTCTCATTTGTTAAATATTTTATGATTGTGTTGTCTTTATGCTGGTGAAGATTCTCAGTCATCCACCTTTATGGTGTAAGGCTTTTTCACAATTGTTTCTATTTTGAATTCATCTGTGTTTAACAAATAGGTGAAACAACATCTCTTGATATCAAAATGTTATACCAGTAATGATGTGTTAACGTCCCAATATTATTCATCACCAGTCCCAACTTGCAGCCACCTGTGATGAGAAGCAGCAGCGGCACAGCTGCAGCAAGGACAATGGTAGTGTGTTAGTAGTTAAGCATTTATATGGAACAAATATGGATAACTTGGGTAATAAAAGTGTGGAGCTGAGAAGGCGAGGGGAAAAATGCGATTTTTGGAGGATGAAGCCACTAAATGCAGCAAACTAACTGAAACATTTAGTAGCTTAGCCAGCTGATAAGAATATTCACTTTACGTTTTTTTAAGATTGTTTAAACACGATTTTTTTAAAAAAGCTCAGAATTTCAAAACACAACACACAATTAGTACAACCACACACACAATATGCAGAGTACCACAGATCCAGTGCAAAATGAAACACTTTTTCAAAAACTATACGCACTTTTATAAAAACCATATTATGTTACCATATGAAACACACACTTTTCATAAGGCTTATAATATCTGTTTGAACCAGTCACACACTGCTCTGTTTGACTTACAGTTTTGTCTTAATGCTTAAACTCTTACGGTGATTCTTGTGGCACAATTAAGTGCTACTAAGTTTGCAAAACTAAAAGCAAAAACACTGATGTTCACTGAATTTTTAATTTTGTTTAACGCACTTTGCAAAAGTGTAAGTGCATTCCACTACATAGCACACCTTTTGCAGGTCTGTAAACACAACTCACTGCTTATGCTCAATTTCCAAATTATCAATACTCCCCTAGCAAAACTATACACATTTATGGGAATTATTGACACTACTTTGCCAACTGTCTGGCCACACTCTCGCGTGTGACAACTATTTTAAATAATTAGTTCATTTTGCAGTCAGCCTGAGCACTATAAGTCAGCCTTACTAAGTCAGTAAGCTGTCGGTGTGGAGTATAATGGAATGAGCAGAAAGAGTGAGAAGGGTGAGAATTCGAGGAGGAAGAGCTCATGGGGGTGAAGAAGCAAGAGGGAGAGGAGGAGGACGAAGACAAGGAGGTGAAGTCAGAGGAAGAGGACACATAGGAGCAAGAAGATGACGAGAAGGTGAAGGAGGAAGGAGAGTAAGACAGAGAGTTACTGATGACATCACAGCTACATTGGTGGACCATGTAATCAAGCATGGAATGAGCTGATGGAAGCTGGCCAACAGGTTCAGCCTAACTTGAGCTGCTACACTGTGGCAAGCATCGTAAGGACATTTTGAAATGAAAATCGGTTAGCACAGTAATTTTAGCACTGACATACTCTACTGTAATAGGAAAGACAAGTTGTAAAAATACTAAAATTGTTACAGAATTGCTAGACATCCAGCAGCTGGGAGCAGAGAAAGAATGTTCACTGCAGAGCAGGAGACTCATATTGTCAATATGGTGATTGCAACTAATTCCATAAGACTATGAGAAACACAGCAGTGCATAATTGAGGATGACACCACCTTTCAAGGAACAAACAGTGTGAGCATTTCTGTGTTGAGCTGTGTACTTGTCTGCAACAGAATTAGAATGAAGAAAATCTAGAGTCCCTTTTAAAAGAAAAATTGATCATGTGAAACAACTGCGATATGAATATGTGCAGGAAAACTGTCTTATCATTGGTGCTGGATCTGGAAGCACATTGTATGACTGTCATCCCCATCAATTTATTGCCCTTTGTATGTCATGTTGATGAAATCCTGTGGCTGGACGACACCATGCAGACTGAATTTATCTCTCTCTCTGTCTGTCTGTCTCTGTGAAATTATAGAATGTAAAAACACTTGTTTGTTTTGATGAGTTTACAGTGAATACAGTAAACACCTTGAATAAAAATACTTGCTGAATTACAGAACTATGACAAAAGGTATGACCTCAAACTTTCAGAACGCCTTGTGCACAGAGCAAGCAAAAGCCAGATGTGTTTTTCAGTTGCTGCTTTGTGTGCTTATTAACATTTTTTGAAAAGAGTGTTAACAGCTTAGCAAAAAATATTTTTTGTGAATTGGGTGAATGGCTTTGGGATTTGTGTGAGGAGTTTTGCAACAATAGACAAAGGTTTCAAAAATTGTGTCTGATCAATCAGAAAAAAAATTGTAGAACACTTTTAACAATTCTTCCTCTCACTGAGTAGATTACTGTAAGCAAAGTACACAGATAAAGTGAAAATATGCAGCAAGGTAAATTCACCAAACATAACACAAAATCAATGCTGCAGAATATTGAAAATATGTTTTTTAATTTTCATAACAGCAACATAACACATCCAAACACCATAAGCCAAGAAAATAGACAAATCAAAATACTGTACAATTAGTAGTTCTGTGAAGTAAAATAAGACATAAAATCTGAATAAGATAAATTACAGTAAATACTATACATCTCTTCACCTAGCTGGATCAGGCCAGATAACTGAATCATGTGTTTGCACACCTGATGTGTTTAATCAACTGGCTGATTGGTGTGGTGATTGTCAGTCAGTCTTTTGGAATTGCAAGGAAGAGACATCATGATATAATTCTGTGTCTAACTTAAACAAAGTGTGTTTAGTGTTTCACAAATCACTGTGAGGCTGGCTTTGTGTTTACAGTGGTGAGGATCTGGTCCAATGTTTTGCTTCATGAGCATAAGGTGTTGATAATGATGTAATTCTTTTGTTTTTAGTGTTTATACAATCATAAAAATCTGTAAAATTAGCAGAACACAAGAAGCTAGCTGGGGACTCTGGGAGCCAGACAGTTGTGCAGGCTCAGTATGGCAGAGCCTACTGATGTCTCCCTTGTCACTTCATGTTTCAACATGTCACTTTGCCTCTTCCTGACTACAGCCTCCGCTTAACCCCCTCCTGGAACCGCCCACTTTGGTTTCATTCTTCAAAATGTATGCCTTTATATTGGGATGAGTTATACCTTAACTTGTTTTCAGGGATTTAGATTTGGACTTAAAGCTTGTGAAAATACTCAAAACATGTTAGAAGTATTTTGTAAGTCACGTTTCATTATTCTTTTTCTTTCTTTTACTCTGGTCATGTATATGTTAATGTAGAGGCATCAGGCTGAACCTGGTCGTAGTCAAGACTTTAAAAGATGCAACAAAACATCTTGGTACAAAGAACAGACAGTGCACCTAAAGAAATCAGAGATAACCAAAATAATGATTTTATCATTATCCATTGTAAATACAATTGTGAAAACAGATTGAGAGATAAGTTTACTGCTAAAGTAATTATTAATTGCAGCCCAGTTGTCACAACACTCAACCAGTAATGATGTGCTAATGTCCCAAAGGGTGCAGAGTTCTCCAGGGTAATGCTCTGACTGGAAACCTTAGATCCTGTCATTTAGTTAGTTTATCCTTAAAAACCTTAGGAAATACATCAAATAACCCTTTAAAGCCATTAGAATGATGGATTCAAGAGACCTTTTTCAGCAGCAGTATGCAATGACTATTTTTAACAGACACAAGAAAAATGGGTGTTGATTTAACTGTAATTTCTCACGTTAATACATAATACCATATTTTGTTTGATAGCATTAACAACCCAACTTATATGGCTTAAAGACTGCATTGCCATCATCGCTACATATACAAGCTGTTTTATTTCAGTGACGTACAGCAGGAAAATGAGACAGGTGTTTTTAATATTGTGACTGACCTGTGACACACATGTACACACACATGTACACACACACACACACACACACACACATTGAAGGAACGGCTATTAAGACAGGCAGGCACTATGACAGCTGTGCAATTATCTCATCAACACCTCTGTGCTCTAACAAAGTTCTTCAGTGCCATGACCAGCGGAGATGATAAAAGCTGTCAGGGAGATAAGTAGAGCTCCATCTAACACCAAACCCTTCCCTCCCTTTCTTCTTCCTCACGCAGACAGGACAGCATATTGTAACCTGTCAAGTTTTTGATTCTGTGTTTCCTTCATGGCACTTTCAGCAATTCCCTACTCTCCAATTATGAGAGCAAGGTGACACATTACTATGTGGAGAAAAAATACAGATTTTTTAAATCATTATTTTTTAACTCTTTACTTTCTTTTATTTAGGACAGCAAGACAAAATAACTGAAAGTATTTTTTTTAACACTAGGTGCTGTCCCTTCCTTGCTGTTGTAAGCTGTTTTGCAGATCATCACTGTAGATACTGATGATTGAATGTGTCTTTATGTGGATGTGATGCACTAAATTAGAAACGGCTGCAATGAACCAAACAGGAGACTCAAAACTTCAAATCCAAGAAACCTTTATAGCTTATTTTCAGTCCTGCAGAATGGGACAGTTAAAAACTGCAATTGACTTATCTGGATAAATGGACGCATGGTTGAGAGAGATAATAAATTCCAAGGAAGACGTTGTTGAGTGAAGAAACTCGGACTTTTCAGCTCTAATAAAAAAGTCTGTTTTCTGTTTTCTCACGGCTCTTGTGAGATTCAAGGTTCTTTGAATAGATCATAATGTCATCCAGGTAGACAAAACTAACTGACGAATCATATCTTGATTAATCTAATTAACAAGACCTTGAAACACAACAGCAGCATTGGTGAGGCCAAAAGACACGGCAAGGTATTCAATTTCACATTTACGAGTGTAAAACGCCATCCCCAACTCACCTCTCTTCCTGATGAGCATGAAATGGTAAGTGTTGCCAAGATCAAACTTGGTAAAATCAGTAGAGCCTTGGATGTGTCATAATTTGTCAACGGTAAAGGCTATTTGTTCTTAATGGTTATATAATTCAAGTTTTAGGGAACCTCCTTCTTGCTAACAAAACGAAAGTCTGCACCTCCTGGTGAAGAAGACGGTGGAAACAGCCGCGCTCAAGATTACAGGAAGCTGAGGAGAGTTTACCATAAGATTCCCTGCAAATGACAACTTTGTGGGCTCATTCTCTTTTCTTATATAATGTAAAACACGGACATTCAAAGCTAGAACTTTATTGCTCTTGGGGATTGGAAACAGCGGATCTTCCAAAGTTCTAGCAAATTCTTGATGAATGAATTCAGTATCAGTTCCTATATCAATGAATACTGAAATCCGCTGCGGTTTGTAATTAATAATCAGGGAGACAAACTAATTATATTTTGGGATCTAAATTCAGACTCAGATGGTACACTCCTTCAGGAATTTGTCAGTAGTGGGAATCCAAAAGTATGATGCCTTTTCTGACTTCAAGCAGTTCCTTTTTGGCCAAAACACTGTGGAATGGTGAGGTGAAAATGATGACATCACTACAGGTAATGTGGAAATTAAGTCCTGGGCAAACTTGATTTGACACACAGGCATCTGACGATTTAGAAATGAATCCAAAACCCAGAGTGTAAAACAGGATACAGGCAGGGGTTATACACAAGGAGACAGAGATAATATTACTTATCCAGATGTTTGATAAAGTCAGAAGTCAGGACACAGAAAAAAGGCTGAAGTACGCTTACCCAGAGCAGATAACAGGTGAGTGAGGAAGCACTGATTGAAGCAGAGGAGGTGGAGTTGGCAGAACAGGGAGACCAAACACAATTAATGATTGTTTCATTATTTTAGAGTGCTAAATAGGTGACCATGAGCTAATATAGTGTACGCTCAAGGAGTGTTCGTAACTCAGTGGAAAGAACTGTGGTGTGACAATCAGAAAGCGATTGGTTCATTTCCAGCTTTCTTCCTGTCAATGCTCCATGGGGCAAGACTTTTTTGTCCGTAGTTTAAGAGGTACTTAGAATGGTGTGTGCACTTTGTGTTATCTTATGGGTGAAAATGACTGGTTACTGATTGTCGTGTCTCTTTGTCAACATAAAAGTAACTTAAGGCTGGTTCACATGACAAGATAATTAATCTGATTTTTGTCTCGACCTTCCCCTTACGACACGCCCTAGCTATCGGGATGTCTCTCAAGACAACCCTAAGAGTTATTCCTGCCGTGTGTGGTGTGGTAAGACTGGTCACTCGGTAGAATGTCGGGACTACTCTGACCTCAAACCAGGGATATTCAACATGTTGGGATTGTATTGTCCCAATATCCTGCCGTGTTGGTCGCTCCCTGAGGACTAACGAGCCTGTTGGATCTGACGCATAGTCAATCAGAAAGCAAGGTGAGGGAAAACCTGAGAGAGAAAAAACAGCTCACCTTCATATAATAGTGCAGCAAACATAGAGCTCCCTGTTTGCGTTGCAGTTGCAGTCCTTTAACCGACAACTTTTCTTTTTATGTTTTTTTCTCTGTTAGCATTAGTCCACAAACTAATCTTTCTTTCTGTGTGAACCAGCCTTAACCTCATATTACAACAGCTCGTACAAGTTATTGCAAAGTATCACCACTTTGCCAATGTCAGAAAGACAACTCAGAAACTGAAAGGAAATTGGACAGGATGTGTAAGAAAACCATCAAGACTCAAGCCAATGAATAGAAAAGTGCTGGAACACCACAGTCACAGTCCACAGTAAGGTGTATTTTAGATTGGTGTTAATTGAGAAAGTTCTGATCAGGAAAAAAAGATTCTGCTCCAAAACCAAAAATGTCAAGCTACACTGAATTATTCAGCTCCACACAAGCAAAAAACCTTTGAAAAAATGTGCAGACATTAAGCAGTCACTAAATCAATGAATTAGGATATTACTAAACAGTAAATTTATTTAATGCAGGCTCAAAGGGGACAGTGTCCAATGTCCTATTTTGAGCTGGACGCAGGCCCGGAGAAATACAGAGGGCTGCGTCAGGAGGCGCATGTGGCGTAAAACCTTTGCCGAATTTACCATGTGAGTAATAATATGATCTTCCTACCGAATCAGTCAAAGCCCGAGTTATCAACAACCTGGTGCTGGTGACTGACTGGGATCCAGTGGAAATTGGACATCTGTTGGTCAGCAAAAAAGAAGAGGAGAAACATATGTCTGTAGGTAGAGAAGGAGAAAGAAAGGCGATAATCTAGAACTAAGAGTAGGAAATTTGAGGAGGAGCAGGGTTCAAGGTATGCCATGGTATAGATGGGAAGAGAATGGTGTTGAAGTTATCTTAAAACAGGAGTTTGTCAAAATTGTTCTGAAAGTAAATAGAATGTAAGGTAGGGTGATGAGTCTCAAGCTGGAAATTGAAGGTGTGTTGGTCAATGTTCAATCCAATCCACTTTATTTATATAGCACATTTAACAACAGAAAAAGTTTCCATAAAATAAATTAATATCTGAAATAAATAATCTAAAAGGACACTACGCGGTGTTAAAAGCCAAAGAGTAAAAGTGGGTCTTAAGACGAGACTTAAAACACTCGGCCGTAGAGGCAGTCCGTACATGGAGGAGCAAAGCATTCCAAAGTCTGGGGCCAACTACAGAAAAGGCTCTGACCCCTCTGGTTTTAAGTACTAAGAACTTAAAACCAGAGGGGACAGTGGTTCTTAGTGGTTATGTCCCACAGGCAGGGTATGAGTTAGAGGAGAAGGAGCAATTCTTGAGTGAGTTAGATGAAGTGATGCAGAATATCCTCAGATAACCCAAACCTAAGAAGATTGTATTTTCCAGCTTGGAGGTGTACAGTACTAGGACTGATGATGAATAAAGACGAAAAGCAAATTTCTCAATTTCATCTCTAATCAACTTCTATACAGTTGAACATATTGATGGCTATAATTATAAGTGGGTACACATTTCGGTGGAGGTTTATTTAAATGGCTTACTGCTTTTGACTACACATCAGAAACTTCTTTTCAGCAACATGCATGAAAACTAAAAGTCGTACAGATGCAGAAAAGACTGACACAAATTACATCACACAGAGTGTATTACTGGTAAAAGGATCATTTCACTGTTCAGTCTTTGCGAGTACACTGCACTTTTTTTTCCTTCTTCTGGTAACTTGTTATTGTCGTTTTTTTTTTTTTTTTTTGCATTTGTTTGTGGTGTAAACTCATTTATGTTGAAGAAAGCACAAAGAGGGACAGAATGTGAGTATAAACATAATTGAATCAAGGCCTTCTACACGGTTTTCAAATATTTATGGTACTGGATTAGATTTCTGCATTTAATATTTTCTCTGCTGAGTCAACATCCACATTGACACAATTTACTGCTCTGCTCTCTTTTGTTTAGTGAATCAATGTCCTTAAACGTGCATACAGCATGCACCTCAGTGGCAAAACCTTGTGTAAACCTGTAGGTAGTATTCCAGCTGTCATTGGGCAAGAAGTGAGGTATATTCTGGAGAGATTATCAGTTTATAATAGGGCAACAAAGACACAAACAGGAGAAACAACCATCCACACACTGATTCATACCTATGGTCAGTTTAGAGTAACCATTTGACATAACAGTCGTCTTTTTGGAGTGTGGGAGGAAGCTGGAGTATCCATTAGAAGCCAAGGCATGCAGCACTGGGAGAACATGCAAACACCATGCAGAAAGACCCTAGGACAGGACTCAGACCCTTGACCCTCTTGTTGCAAGGCAGTAGTGCTAACAACAGCAGCAACATGCTGCCTAAACTAGTCAAATCAAATGAATTAAAATGCTACAAACATGCATTTTTCAGTATCTTCCTGAACACATATCCGGAGACCAAACAATGAATAGGGCCATGAAAAGTGTTTGCCCTCTAAAAATTCTGTTTTTCCTTTTTTGATCCACTTTGTCATTAGATGTGGTGGAGCTGGACCCAAACACAGACAAGACAATGGGAGCCCCCTTTGAAGGTGATGATTTATTAAAGAAGTAATAGAAAACGACGGACAGACATGAGAGGAACTGGAGAGCATTCAATAAAAACAGCAAAGCAATGATAAAAATAGAGGCACAGGAGGAGAGTTCAGTGTAGACCTGAGAGAAAATGACAAAAGAAAACCACACAGACATGAATACAAATGGATCTAACAAGGCACAGGACGATCTACTGGATCAAACACTAAAGACAAGTACAGAAATAAAAAGTGCAAAACACAACACAAGAACAAAGGCTCAAGAAAAGACTGAACCAAGAATACGTAAGACGGAAAATAATTACAACTAAAATGATTCAATAAAAAGTGTGTGACTAACTGTCATGGTTTTTAAGTGTTTAACCCACATGCAGATACAGATGGGAGAGAGGAATAAATTTAAGATGTTTATTAAAGGTTCGGACAACGGGGAAAGACACAACGTGTGGCTCGAGAGAGGTCTGAACGTCAGTGCTGGAACGACTACGGAAAGAAAGAGGAACAAAGTTACGAGAGATCGAACCAGGGGAAAATTCCAGAAGCTGCACCGCTTACCATTTAGTTGAGAAGACCTATCTGGGGAGAGTAATGACTGTAACTCAGAGATGGTAAAAGGTGGTTGAGTGACTGGAGGGTTGACAGATGGTAATGCTGGCGAGGGATCCGGAGCGCACCACAGTAGACGGCAGACGGGAGGAGCAGATGGAAGAACCGGAATATTGCGGGTGAACCAGGTGAATCCAAGGAAGGGGGTCTCACGCTGGGGTTGGTACCATCAAGAGAGCATGAGGGGAGCTGCCAGAGCAAAATATGCGCGGCGGGGATTCTGAGGAGTTGGTTCTTTGAGCACGATGTCAAAAGCCAAAAGGCATAACCAGGTATTCAAAGTGACCCAGCGGGGTCTTAAAAGCCCTCTTCCATTCGTCTCCCTGTCAAACCCGAACCAAATGATAAGCATTACGCAAGTCGAGCTTGGCAAAGATGAAGGCATTCTGGACTGGTTCTAGGGCAGAAGACAACAGAGGAAGCGGGTATTTATTCTTAACCGTTATCTTATTTAGCCCTCGGTAGTCGATACAAGGCCGGAGGGATCCATCTTTCTTTCCGACAAAAAAGAAACCCACACCTAAAGTAGAGGAGGAAGGGCCAATTAATCCAGCTGAAAGGGACTCACCTATGTACTTCTCGAGCACCTGACGTTCAGACCCGGAGATGTTGTAGAGGCGGCTGGAGGGTAGCGGTGCCCCTGGTAGCAAATCTATAGCGCAATCATATGGGAGATGTGGAGGAAGTGAGCACGCCCAACTTTTACTAAAAACCAGACGAAGATCGTGATATTGTTCAGGAACACGGGTCAGGTCGATAGTATCCTCCGGTTCAGGGGAGGAATTAGAGGGATGACAGACTGGCTGAGCGGACTGTAAGCACCGAGAGTGGCAGGCAGGAGACCAGGATTCAAGCCGGGATTCGGCCCAATTTAAATGAGGGTTGTGAATAGCTAACCACGCCAGACGCAAAACCACAGGGCAGTGTTTAACTGGAAAAACAAAGAAGGAAAGCTGTTCTCGGTGTTTACCGGACACGATTACTTTTGGAAGTTTAGTCTGATGTGTGATTAATGTTAATTTCTCTCCATCAAAGCGAAGACTTGGAGTGGGGCAGATAACGGAACAGTCTGAATACGAAGCTGGGTGACTAATCCTTGGTTGATCAGGTTAAAATCAGAGCCAGAGTCGACTAACGCTGAGACATTAAAACTGTCTTGGTCAAAAACCAAAGTTACAGGCAGACAGAAACGAGACGGGACCGGATCTTCAAAAGATTTGGGGGAGGAAATTCTCCAACGGTCCGCGGTCTTCCCCACTACAGGCGACTGACCCGGTCTTCGCACTGGGCAGGATTTTACAAAATGTCCGTCTCCACCACAGTAAAGGCACTGATTTTCAGAGAACCGTTGTTGACGTTCTTCACTAGTTAAATGAACACGGCCTATCTGCATGGGTTCGGGGTGGGGGGGGGGGTGTTGTTATTACTGGCCGCTGCGAACCAGTTCCCTGTCCGTATAGGTTTATCAGTTCGGCCCCGCTTCCTGCTACGTAACCGGGAGTCCAGCCGAATGGCGAACTTAGACTTAGACTTTCTTTGTTGTCGTTCTGTATGCACAGAGTGCATACAGAACGAAATTTCGTTTCCATACAGCTCAGAAAAATTTCAGTAACTCTACAGGATACCTTGCAGTGAATTACAGTACAGGATAAAATGCAGCAATAAATTGCAGTCAGTTACAGGATAAGTTTCAATTGACTTCCGGATGAAGTGCAGCAGTGAACAGTAGGCAGTTGAAATGTAAACAAATGTAAACAAATATGCAGTAAGTTTTCAATAAAGTGCAGCAGTGATTTAACAGTAGACAGTTGCATTGTAAACAATTATGCAGTAAGTTTCCGGATAAAGTGCAGCAGTGATATTGGAGACTAAGAATTGAGCAGCATTTATAATGCTGGATAAGGATACGATACAAATGTGCAAATCAGCGAGTGTGGTACACAGTCCATTTTATACTTCAGCAGTTCAACAGTCTGATGGCAGCAGGGAAAAAGCTTTTGCAAAACCTGGTGGTCCTGCAGCGGATGCTGTGGAACCTCTTCCCAGAGGGCAGCAGGGATAACAGTCCATGATGGGGGTGTGAGGGGTCCCTGATGATGTTACGGGACACACAGCGCTGAGATGAAATGTCCTTAATGGAGGGAAGAGGAGCCCCGATGATCCCTTCTGCTGTCCTCACCACTCTCCTCACGTTCTTCCAGTCGGAGGCACTGCAGCTTCCACACCACACAGAGAGACAGCTGGTCAGAATGCTCTCTATGGTGCTTCTGTAGAAGGTCTTAAGGATGGGCGGGGGCAGGCGGGCTCTCCTCATCCTCCGCAGAAAGTACAGTCGCTTTTGTGCCCTCTTCACCAGTGACGTGGTGTTCACAGACCAGCTAAGGTTGTCCATGATGTGCACCCCCAGGAACTTGGTGCTGCTGACCACCTCCACAGCTGAGCTGTTGATGAGCAGTGGAGCGTGGTGAGGCCGGTTTTTCCTGAAGTCGACGATGATCTCCTTCGTCTTCTCCACGTTCAGGATCAGGCTGTTGTCTCTGCACCAGCCCACCAGCTGCTCCACCTACGCTCTGTAGTCCTGGTCGTTGTCGTCTCTGATCAGGCCCACCACCGTAATGTCGTCTGCAAACTTCACGATGTGATTGGTGGTGAACCTGGGGACGCAGTCGTGAGTCATCAGAGTGAACAGCAGGGGGCTCAGGACGCAGCCCTGAGGGGAGCCCGTGCTGAGGGTGATGACATCAGAGGTGTTCTGTCCAACTCGGACCGACTGAGGTCTGTTGGTTAGGAAGTCTAGCAGCCAGTTTTGAAGGGGTGTGTTGAAGGCCAGATGTTCCAGTTTTCCCACCAGGTGCTGTGGGATGATGGTGTTGAACGCTAAACTGAAGTCCAGGAACAGCATCCGCACGTGTGTGTTCTTCTCCTCCTGGTGTGCCTGGCTTAGGTGAAGAGCAGAGGAGATGGCGTCCTCAGTGGAGCGGTTCCGTCGGTAGGCAAACTGGAACGGGTCGAATGTTGGGGGGAGAGTGGAGACAATGTGTTCCTTTACCAGCCTTTCAAAGCACTTCATCATGATGGGAGTCAGTGCAACATGCCGGTAGTCGTTGAAACAGGTGACTTGAGGTTATTTTGGCACCGGAATGATGGAGGCAGACTTGAAGCATGCTGGCACTGTGGCTTGCTCCATCGAGGTGATAAAAATATCTGTGAGGACACCAGCCAGCTGACCTGCACACTCCTTGAGCACCCGTCCAGGTATGTTGTCAGGATCTGGGGCCTTCCGCGGGTTGACTCTCCTCAGAGTCTTCCACACATCTGCTGTGTCAAGGCGGAGGACCTCCTCATCCTGGTGGGGAAAAGCTTTCACTGCTGGCGCGTTGTTTAATACCTCAAACCTCCCAAAGAAGTTGTTGAGTCCATTTAGGAAGTCCACATCTGCTTCACCCACCAGGGGGGGAGGGCGTGTTGTATTCTGTTATTGCTCGTATTCCTTTCCACATGCTTCTGATGTTGCTTGCGTCGTGGAAAATCTCCTGGATTTTCTGACTGTGGTTCCGCTTTGCTAGCCTGATGGCATGGTTCAAGTTGGCTCTCGCTGTCCTCAGGGCCTCCTTGTCACCGGACTTGAAGGCTGAGGTCCGTGCTTTTAGCTCTTGACGTACCTCCGCAGTAATCCAGGGTCGTTGGTTGGCTCGGGTGATGATGGTCTTGGTGGCGCTGACGTCCTCAATGCATTTGTTGATGTAGGCTGACAAAGTCATGGCGTACTCATCAATGTTGATCATGTCCTAATAAGTTGCTGCAGCTTTGAACATGTCCCAGTCAGAGCACTCAAAACAGTCCTGGAGCGCCTCCATTGCTCCCTCAGTCCAAGCTCTCAGCTGCCTCACTGTAGGTTTAGCTCTGATCAGCAGGGGCCTGTATGCAGGGGTTAGCATCACAGTGAGATGATCTGACGAGCCCAGGTGGGGGCGGGGAGCTGCTCTGAATGCTCCTTTTATGTTTGTGTAGACTAAGTCTAGAATGTTCTCTCCCCGAGTTGCAAAATCCACGTGTTGGTAAAAATGGGGTAGAACAGTTTTCATATTTGCCCGGTTAAAATCCCCTGCAATGATGAAAACACCCTCTGTGTGTGTAGATTGCAGCCTGGAGAATTTCTGATAGAGAACGCTCATAGCCTCTTTTGTATTAGCGCTTGGAGGGACATAGACCGTTGTGATGATAGCAACAGTAAACTCTCTAGGCAGGTAAAAGGGTCTGCAGCTGATAATCAGTAGCTCTATGTCCGGAGAGCAAAAGCTTGTGACTATTCTAGCATTTTTACACCAGTTGTTGATGTAAATGCAGAGTCCGCCCCCTCGGCCCTTACCGCTTCGATGTTTACATCGCTCCGCGTGGAAGGTGGCCAGTCCCTCCAGGCTAACGGCGCTATCAGGTGTTGATGATGAAAGCCATGTTTCTGTCAGGATGAGAGCGCAACAGTCTCTAAACTCCCTCTTTGCAGAGAGCTTGAGTTGTAAATGGTCCGTATTGTTGTCCAGTGAGCGGACGTTGGAGAGCAAGATGGATGGAAGCGGCGATCTAAATGGGTTAGCCTTTAGCTTAGCTGCTAGCCCTCCGTGACAGCCGCGCTTCCTTGGCCAGCTCAGCCGCTTCCACTTCACTCTGCTCCGGCGCGAGTTGCCAGAAGTGACCGCGGCCTCCTCGGTCTCTGGGTCTTGAGAGCGAAGTGCACCGAAGCCGCGTAGGCAATCGAGCGTTGAAGTGGTTACAAGTCCAAAAATACTGCATGACCGTAATTCCAGCAGGCGTTGGCGGTCGTGCACTAATCGGCTCGGTAGATGAGTGGATTCCAGCGAGTTTGGCGGCATTTTTTATGCAAAAAGTCCGCGAGTTGGTACGGAGCTGTGTTCGGCCGCTGCCGCAGGGGGCGCCGCCGGAAGAGATACGGAAGACTACCGGATCCAAACGCGACCAAACCCTTGAACGTGCTTGGCTCTTCAACTCAAGCTAATTCATCTTTTAAGTTGTCGTCCAAAGCTTGAAAAAAGACGGCCTTTAAAGGCTTGGCTTCCCAGCCGGCGGCTGCGGCAAAAGTACGAAATTCTACTGAGAAATCAGAGACGCTTCATCCACGCTGTTTTAAAGAGAGTAGAGAGCGAGACTGCTGTACCGGATCCAATTCGGCTGAAAAGACCGTCTTAAATTCTGTGATAAATTCCTGGAATGTGCATCCGAACGACTGACAATCTGGGAAACGAGTCTCTGCCCATCTAAGGGCTCTACCGGTTAAAAGTCGTAACACGTATGAAATCTTGGCTTGGTCGGTGGAAAAAGTTCAGGGGGAACAATTAAAGATGAGGTTACACTGAAACAGAAACCCCCCACAATCTCCACTATCTCCTGAGAATTTATCAGGACTCGGTGATGAGTTCTCGGAGAGCGGGGGTTGACCGGAGGCTTCAGCTATCAGAGTAGCAGGGGGCGGAGCGCTAGTATCCTGAGTGACAGGCTGACTCGACGCGGAAGTAAGGGCTGCTGTCAGCTGGTTAAGCTGAGCGGCTACAAGCTGTAGTTATTCCTGCGTGAAGTTAACTGCTAAACCCAGCGCCTGTAATTGTTCCTGTTGGGCGGCTAAATGCCGACCGAATGTATCTGATGGGATTTGTTGGCCAGAGTGTTCTTCTGTCATGGTTTTTAAGTGTTTAGCCCACATGCAGATACAGATGGGAGGGAGGAATAAATTCAAGATGTTTATTAAAGGCTTGGACAACGGGGAAAGACACAACGTGTGGCTCGAGCGAGGTCTGAACGTCAGTGCTGGAACGACTACCGAAAGAAAGACGAACAAAGTTATGAGAGATCAAACCAGGGGAAAATTCCAGAAGCTGCGCCGCTTACCATTTAGTTGAGAAGACCTATCCGGGGAGAGTAATGACCGTAACTCAGAGATGGTAACAGGTGGCTCAGTGACTGGAGGGCTGACAGATGTAATGCTGGCGAGGGATCCGGAGCGCACCACAGTAGACGGCAGACGGGAGGAGCAGATGGAAGAACCGGAGTATTGCATTACATTAATGCACAGTTTACTGAGTGTATATAGCTTCTGTATATATATCCATTTTATTTTATTGTATTTTTATTTTTTGTCTGCACCTTAAACACCAAGTCAAATTCCTTGTAAGTGCAAACCTGCTTGGCGATTAAACTTGATTCTGAACCAGAAGAATCCAGGGAAGGGAGTCTCACACCCGGCTTGGTACCATCAAGAGAGTATGAGGGGAGCTGCCAGAGCTAAATCTGACCGGCAGGGATTCTGAGGAGCTGGTTCTTTGAGCACGACGTCAAGGCAGGTGAGTAAATCCAAACACGAAAAACACAACTGGGTTAAGACTCTGGCGTCTTCCATCTGTCTGAGCTCTCCTTAGGAAGTCAGTGGAAGCCGCTCCTGACGAGCCGCAGGTGTGGGCCACGCCCCCCAGTCAACTAGAACCACCTGTGGAGCAGAGTTAGAGCATGGAAACCAGAGAACCCTGGCACTAACAAAACACAAAAATATATGTTAAACAATAACATGAATAAACACAAAAAAATGTTTTCAAATTATGATTGAGACCTTGTCCACACATAGCCGGATGTCTGTGAAAACAAATACATTTGTATGCAGTTATGCCTTACTTCCACACATAAACTCTGTTTGACACCTCTAAAAAACGAATCATTCTGAAAACTCTGGACAAAGTGGAGATTTCTAAAAAGTCAGGACTTAAGCCTGAAAAGATGGAGTATTAGGGTTTAGTGCATCACAGTCTGTAACAAATAATGTGGTGCTGACATTGCATTTCTATGGCAAACTCCATAGCAGTGTATTGTTACAGACTTGGCCATACTGTAGAGTAAAACAATACTATCAGGGGTGATAATTTCAACATTGGTGTTTTGATTGACTGTTTACAACATGTGTCAAATCAATGTTAAACTAGACAAAGTCACTGCTAATCTACGGCATCTATGGTTGTTTATTTCCAACTGACACTAACTTCGCAACCACACAGCATTTTCTTTCTTCACCTTGATATTGAGACTTCATAGTAAAAGCTTAAATGGAGAGTTATCAACATTACAGTTGATTCAGATGCTTTTTGCTTGTTTGATTTTACAAGCCCAGATACTCAAATTCATTGAAGCGCAAAGGAGGTCAGCTGTTTTACACCAACTCTCCCCCCAATACGGAGGCACAATGTTGTTCAACATTGCTTTTTCTTTGAAGGATTCTGACTAGATGGAATAGGTTTTAGCCTAGTGTTAAACTGTCCCCTATGCAACTAGCATGTTTAAAACAACACTCAGTGTTGAATTTACACGGGTTTGTGTGGATGGAAACTGTTCTAAAATCAATCCTGTGTATATGAAGTCATTTTTAACATGATGTTCGCGGATATATGTTTTCATAAAGACCCAGCTACGTGTGTCCAAGGCCCTAATTTAGTAAGGGAAAAAGCTATGGGAAAGCAGCAACCTGTACAGGTCACTAGTCCATCCCAGGGCAACACAGAGACACAATTTAGATATAAGATTTTATTTGTACAAGGACAGTGCACAATAATACATTGACCTAAAAAACAGTAAATGTGCATAGTGCCAGGTTATACCAAAAATATATTAATTTCCACCTGTAGTCCCTTGACAGGTTGATGTTAAGCAGGACTAACTGTTTTTCTAGTGAAAGTATGACGAAAAGAACCAGCGAGCACAATTAACTGAGCGACCAATTAACCCAGAAGTTATGTTTTTGGATTGTGGGAGGACACTAGAGTACCTGGAGAACAGGTAAAACATTAAAACTCAGTGTGGAAATACCCCACGCTGGGATTCGAACCCAGAACCCTCTTGCTGCAAAGCGACAGTGCCACCAACAGTTCATGCAAGTTATAGTATGATCTTCATACCGAATCAGTCAAAGCCCTAGATAACGCCAACCTGGTGCTGGTGACTGACAGGGTACCGGTGGAAATTGGACTAATGTTGGTCAGCAAAAAAGAAGAGGAGGATGACATGTCCATAGGTAGAGAGAGAAAAAGAAAGGCAAGAATCTAGAAGCGAGAGTAGGAACTTTGAGGAGGAGCAGGGTTCAAGGTATGCCATGGTATAGATGGGAAGAGAATGGTGTTGAAGTTATCTTAAAAAAGGAATTTGTCAAAATTGTTCTGGAGGCGAATAGAGTGTCAGATAGGGTGATGAGTCTGAAGCTGGAAATTGAAGGTGTGCTGGTCAATGTTCTTAGTGGTTATGTCCCACAGGCAGGGTATGAGTTAGAGGAGAAGGAGCAATTCTTGAGTGAGTTAGATGAAGTGATGCAAAATATTCTCAGATATTCCAAACCTAAGAAGATTTTATTGTCTAGCATGAAGGTGCACAGTGCTAGGACCAGTGTTGGGGTTAACGCGTTATTAGTATTGCGTTAACTCCTTATTCGCTTTTTTCAGTAACGAGTAATCTAACGCATTAGTTTGTAGAATTCAGTAATCAGTAACTTTGTTATTTTCCAAAATAAGCACTCGTTACTCTGTTACTTTAAGAATTTCCCTCGATAAGGAAAGTGAAGTCCCTGCTTTTCTGCATTTAGTCAGATGCGGCTGCTTGCGTCTGTGTGTGTGTGTGTGTGTGTGTGCGTGTGTGTGTGTGTGTGTGTGTGTGTGTGTGTGTGTGTGTGTGTGTGTGTGTGTGCGTGTGTGTGCGTGTGTGTGTGTGTGTGTGTGTGCGTGCGTGTGTGTGTGTGTGTGTGTGTGTGTGTGTGTGTGTGTGCGTGTGTGTGTGTGTGTGTGTGTGTAAGCTACTTGTGTTTGTACCCCGGCAAGATGGCCGAGAAGACAGCGTTTGATTCTTGGAGGTAAGCACATTATTTTGAGTTAAACAGCGAAAAGTACAAGAACATGGGTCCGGCAACACCGATGCGTCGGCGCATGAGTCGAGCTCATAGAGCAAAACCTGTGTCGATGCGCGTATGCGCTACGTGACCGATACAGGAACTGTTTCAGCTGACACAGCACAGCATCTGGATTCAGCGCGCACAGCAAAGCTATGCTGCACAGTAAATAAAATCCAAGCTGAACTGTGAACAAAATAATGATAAACCAAGTTTTTTTTAACCATTTTGCAACTCTGGTGAGATGGTGTACCACGGCCCGGCTCAGTGAGCGCCAGGTGCTGATCGGAGCGCACCACTGATGGATGGGTTGTGCAGACGTCTTTATGGTCTGGCAGGTTGCGCTGTGCGTCTTTGTTCTGAGCGTCGTTTCAGAAAAAACGGCTGATCTACTCTTAGTAGAAAGCTGCTGCTCTGAGTAGTTCTTCTTCTCTTTGTCATACTCAGCATTTCCGTTTTCAGAACAGGTGATATCAGTCAGGTAACTAAACACAGCGCCCGACCGACCATTGAACGTGAGCATGAGCATGAAAAAAATCACGATCACTGGAATGCAAATAACGTGATTCACCATGGCAATGACAGGAAATAAGCTTGGAAGTACGCATGTCCTACGAGTAGAATTAGAAATGTTTAAAGAAGGCATATGGACAATATTAAACCATAAGAAACAATGCCATTGCTGCTGAAAACCGCAAGAGAAAATTGTTGAAAAAGTCAATGCATGCGCAATATGAAAGTTATGTGATGGAGAATTAAAGCTGTTTTCACCACACTTCACTGATCAACACAAAAGGGGGAGTGTGTGTGTGTGTGTGTGTGTGTGTGGGGGGGTGCATTGAAAGGACATGGCAGCAAAAAATTTGTAAAAAAATAAATAAATAAACCAGAAATGAAAAGTAACGCAATAGTTACTTTTACTGGTAACTAGTTAATTTTATAGTGGAGTAACTCAGTTAGTAACTCAGTTACTTTTTGGGAGAAGTAACTTGTAACTATAACTAATTACTTTTTCAAAGTAACGTGCCCAACACTGGCTAGGACTGATGATGAATAAAGACGAAAAGCAAATTTCTCAACTTCTCTAAAAATCTCTAATCAACTTCTATACAGTTGATGGCTATAATTATAATTGGGTACACATTTTTTATTTGTATTCAAGCAAGTATCTGTATTGGTATATGCATTTATTTGAGTCTGTTTAATGTATCTCCTAAATAACCCTATACTTGCTCATAAAGAATGTATTCATTCTGATCACTTCTGCTCAGTCTTCATAATCAATATGTCATGATTTTGGTTTTTATTTGCTATGTTTTGGACTTTTTCTATTTTCAGCCTGTTACCTGTCAGCCACCAGCCATTATCCAATCAGCTCAGTCTCCCCAGTCTGTTTTAGCATACCGACAGTGGGTCAATGTTTTTTAGTCAATTAGCCCAGATCAACTCCACCTGCTGCCAGCAATTACTGTCAACTCTGCTCACCAGTTCCCCTGTCTATATATACCTACCTTTTGTTTTTTTGTGTACATAGTTCCTTAGTTTCTTTTTATCTTAATTTTGCCTTGTAGTTTAATTGTTTCACTAACCTAGAAGAGAGGATTTGTTGATTTAAATATGGTGTTAATTCAGATAAATAGTATTGTATAATGGTGTTCTCTGGATGTTCATTTTATTTCTGTTAATAAATTCTTAAACTTGAAAAGCAGATGTCACTCATTTATTATATATGTGTGCAGAGGTTGCTGTTAAAAGAATGCCAGTGTTTGAATCATTGCTTGCAATTATTGTCCTGATATCAGCTGTTTGACCTGATATTCACCAGACAACACCTAAAAGACTGAGTGTTATTAAACATTAAATAACTTAAACCTGTGCATAATGGCACAACACAACTATTCTAACCACTGCCCTCATAGTTTCCCTATCACACAGAAGATGTGTAATAGCGTTCCTTGATTTTCAAAAGCAAAATAAACTTTATCTGAGCTTTGGCTGCTGATGTTCAAGAGTGTTACCTTTACAAAGAGAGCAAGTCTTTGCCTATACGCCGAAGGGTTCAAGAACAGCATCTAATTTAGTTTGACTATGTATTTTAAAGCTGTTTTAGCATACCGACAGTGGGTCAATGTTTTTTAGAAAAATGGATGCAGTTAGTTTATACTTCTACTTTTGTTTTCCTCCAAGTGGTAAAGAAATTTCACAGCTGCTGTCACAGATCGCTGCCAACTCATCAGTAATCAGCATTTACCATCACAACTGGTGTGTGTGTGTGTGTGTGTGTGTGTGTGTGTGTGTGTGTGTGTGTGTGTGTGTGTGTGTGTGTGTGTGTGTGTGTCGAAGAGAGAGAAAAAGAACTGCTTTGAGGCATTTATGCACAAACAAACTAAATCCACTCATTAATAACCGGAGTGTGACATGTTTTCTAATTCAACCCGTTGCATAAACATCCCCTGTTGTTTTACTGACACTTTGCAGGATGCAGGCAAAGATGTTCACAAAGTATTTTTTCCAAATCCAAGTCAAGTCTAAAGTCTTTAACCCCTTAATCCCAGAGGGTTTTAGGAGCAATTTCTGTCTGAAATTACATATTTGAAATAAATCAAGTACAGCTCCAAAGTTATAAAGTTTAAATGTAAATGTTAGGATTTGTGTGACACAAAGGCATTGAAGCACATATTTCAGGTGGAACCACTATTGCAAATGTCACCATGTCTGATATTTATGTGATTTAACATAGAAAGAAACTCAACATTTTTGAGCTTCGCCCAAATCTTTTCCAAAAAAAAACATTGCAATGAAAGCCCCTTTGAAATTATAGGAGAAGCCTCGGACTTTATAGATCAACATCGTGACTGAATCAGTTGAAGCGTATTTGTTCCACAGAGGTTTTAGTGGAAGTGTGCCAGGCGGAACTGTGATTTTGGCACACGCCAAAACTATGCCAAATATGTTTTCACCTCGTAAAAGGGAATCTGGTCAAATAAAAGTGCTGATGTCCATTGTAGGACTCCTGCATATGACAAACTGTGTGTTCATAAGATTTACCCCCTGTTTCATCAAAATGTACCATTTTGCACTGCATATCAATAAAATAAAGAGAAAATGAGCTGAATTGTGTCCTTTTGTCTCAAACACCAGTTTTTTTGAAAAAATACACCACTAAAAAACCTAATAAACAACAGGAGCAAAACAAGAATGTGAAAAACTTTTCAATATGTAGCCATCAATAAAATGTGTAAAAAAAATGCGCAGCAAAAAACTAGCAAAAACGTTATCAAATGTGCAGTAACTACATATCCTAGTTATGTATATATATATTAGGGCTGGGCAAGTTAACGCGTTAATTTTGCGTTAATTCATTAGACTATTAACGGCGATATTTATTTTATCGCGCATTAACGCATGTTGCTCACATGCTTTCAGTCAGTGTCAGTCAGCACGCGCGCTGTGTCATGGCAGCACTCTCCCGCTCCCCCTCCCCTCTTGTACATGGCTCAGCGGCGCCAGCCAATCAGCACGCAGGCTCAGCCTGGCCCGCCCACTCAGCTCTCACACAAACTTAACACACAAACAGCTGAGAGAGACGGCAGCAGCGAAAAAACATGAACAGGGGAAGTAGCACCGTTTGGCTTTATTTTAATACCGTAAATGAAATCAAGCTGTATGTTTTGTAAAAAGCCGGTTCATTTCGTTGGAAACACAACAAATTTATCTAAGCACGTGAAAAAACATGAAAACGTCGAGCCACAGAAACGGAGAGAGGAGACGAAACTTCTGTCATTGCCCCGACAGACCCACAGATGTCTCTGACTGAGGCGTTTCAGTCCTCCATGGAACATCCAGGTAGATCAGTGGTCATCTTCAGCAGCAGTTCATGTTAACTTTCAAAGTAGATATTATCTATCATATGTTACTGGAGCCCACACAGAAAATGTAGTTAAGACCTTGAAAGAACCCAGTACATATATTAAAAAGTGTTATTTAAGATAAGATAACATTAGCTAATCCTTTTTTTATCCCACGACGGGGAAATTTATAGGATTAAAGCAACAGGCAGGTGCACACAACACAGACAAAATTCCATTAGGATTGAAATATATAAGAGGTGGATTAGCGAAAAAACACTGAACATAACATTATTGTTATTATTATTACTATTATTATTATTTAATTGTAATAATAAAATAAAAACCACAAAACCCAAAAGGTCAACAGTTTCATGATACATCAAGCTTAGGGACTGGCTAATATACAGCAGGTCAAAAAAGGCCATATTTTGGCTGCAGTGCTTGCTGTTCTCTTATGAAGAAAAGATCAACTAGTGCACTAAATTCAATAGATGGGTTGAAAATATCCAGTATAAAATAAGTGCTACAAATGTTACAACACTTTTGTCCATATGGCAGCAGAACATTAAAATAAAAGTGCTCTTTACACTACTTTTGAATTCATTCTTGGAGTTTGTGCATACAATGCGATTAATCATGATTAATTGGGTAAATTATGCGATTAATCACGATTAAAAATTGTAATCGTTGCCCAGCCCTAATATATATATATATATATATATATATATATATATATATATATATATATATATATATATACCAATTGTAATGTACATGAGGTGCGGAAAAAGAGATGCAGAGGCAGGAAACGGCATGGTCCATGATTTTTATTATTTTTATAAGTGCACGTACCAAAAGTGCAAGTGCAATGGAGGTTGGGTATGTCTTCTCCAAGAGATGAAAACAGGCACCTTGAATACTATCTCACTAACTGGCTAAAACCACTAAAACTCTCCCAGGGGTGTACCTGTCTATCTATCTATCTATCTATCTATCTATCTATCTATCTATCTATCTATCTATCTAGATAGATAGATAGATAGATAGATAGATAGATAGATAGATAGATAAACTTTGCAAAAATGTGCAAATGTCTTCACAGTAAAATCACTTGCACAAATCCAGTAAACACTACAACTCAGAAGACGACAAAGAAATCTTCAGCAGCAAGTAGTGTCTGCTAACGCTTTATATTAAGGTCCTTGTAATAAGCATTAGTTAATAGGTAATAAGACCTTAATAAGTGCCTACTAGATGCTTATTAACATTATTATGTGTTTATAAGACTATATATACATTAATAAACTCATTATGATGTTGTTAATAGCAGACTATAACATATTTATAATAACTTATAAGAAACTTGTTAAGATCTTTATAAGTGCATGCAAGATGCTTGTTAACATTATGTGTTTATGAGACGGTATATGAATTAATATTATCATTATAATATTGCTAATAGCAGACAACAAGACATTTGTATTAACTCATAAGACACTTATTAAACATTGTTGAAGCTTAAGTATATTAATAAAAAATCCTCCTCAGTATTTTTATAAATTTTTAATAACATTACAAACACCAATATTGACTCAACAAGCCCAACCATGTCTTTGTCTTGCCTTTAGTAATCTTTTTTGGTTCGATTTGTTAACATTATTATATCCTTTATTGCTCATCTATTTTCAAATTAACTATGCACCTGTTAAAGAACAATGTCTTATTAAGACTGATAAATCTTTTATTGTGCACTGTTATGCCTTTAAGAACATATTTTGTTCTTGATTTATCAAAATGTACTTTATTATGCCCTTATTACAAGTTAGTTATACACTTGTCAACAGCTAACTATGCTTTTTGCAGCCACCAGATCTAAAGTGAGAACAATGCCTTATTAAGTTTAATAAATCTTCTGTTGAGCATTCATTAATGGCTTATGATTTTCACAACTTCCACATCTGGAACGAACAATACATGCAGGCAAGGTTGATGGAAAGAAAACAAAATTGCTTAACGCAACAAATGTTTCAACGGTGCAGCCCAAAAAAGTTTTATTTATTTCTGTGGCTTTCACAAACACCATTTTGTGAAATAAAAAAAATATATATATATTTTTAAATCAGCTACAACTGGCTTTTTTATGTTTTAAATGGACACTTTCTAACTTTGGGTATTGGGGCATATTATGTAAAACATCCGCATGGAAAAGTACAGTTTTGCAAAGTGAAACATTTATTTTTATAATCCAAAAATATAATTCACCTAAAACAGGTGTTTGAAAAAAAGTACACCCTCTAAAATACTTTACAAAATATAACACAAGTGCAACATAAAACTGTGGTAGCTTTGTTTTTTTAAATTCCACTAAACATTTTACAAAACACTCTTAAAACATGTGCAATTTGCATCAAAAGGAATTCAAACGTCCCACTTTCTAACAGCCAATTTTCCCTGATTTCTTCAGGCATCAGAATCTTACTGTCAATACCTAGAAAGTTGACAGTATGATCCACTCCCACTACTTAGCCTTCATTTAGCCTACCCTGTACCTCTTAGCTATATCCTCCAGTAGTCGACCAAGAGGCCCATCTTTGTGTTTCCTGCCTGGCCATTCAGTCCACTCAATCAGACAAAGATGGTCAGACAGTAAGTGTTCAGTTTGGTTACCTCTTTGCCTCCAAACCTGTTCCTTAATACTCCGCCATGCTCGTTCTATGTGCTGTGTATGGGCACCTGTTTGGGGATCTACATACCACCTTGCATGATTAACAGTCATATGATTATAGCCAAGTTCAGGGAGGGAACGATAAGCACGCCATTCATCACTAATTATATCTGATCCTATCCTCACATAATGTGCAATCAGGGGGACAAGATCTTGGCTTTTTCTTCTCTCAACAAGACGCAGTACTGGCTTTCCTCTCTTGCCCCTCTGCCGCTGCACTCCAAGCATACCGAAGACCCATTTCTGTCTTTGCCAGGTGCCACCCATTCTTCCTCTGCCATACTATTGTGATGATGAACAAGAACCAAAGTAAAAAAAGAAACAGAAACAGCTCATAGGGTGTGATAAACAACTTATAGCCAAACTATACAATGTTAAGATGACATATTATGCACAAAATTTAATCTAAGAAATTAAAGTCTCACTCAGGACTATTATTTTGGTTATTAAAAATATATATTAGATATATTATTTGGTGGGCAACTCACGCAGTATTTCCAAAGGATGGAACAATTTAGTGCAACTAACTATGCGGTGCACCAAGAGACAGAGATACACAGCAAAGTGAGTAGTTTCTCTCAACATAGACAGCAAAGACAGGTGGAGCAGTGCTGTGTCACTAACCTAAGCAGTCCTAATAAGCATCTTGTATCTTTGTCGTTACGACAATACAGTTAGAGGTCATGCGAAATATGATCTTCATGTCGGCAAAACATAAAAACTACTCATGGGCCTTTAAAAGTTTATTTTCCACTTTTTTCTAAACAAATCAATATTTAAACACTTGAAGAACCTGCAGACACACAGGTATCTGAAAGGATATGCTGAAAACTTTATGTCACAAGTAACCAGAAACATACATTTTAATGAAAATTCTGTTAAGCCCGCTAATTAACATGGTGTTTTAACTATTACCAATCACTCACTGAATGCACCAATTGCAGAGCTTTCCATCGCTGCCCCTGAAAAGTCTGCAGAGTTCAAAGAACAATATACAAGAAAGCACAAGCGTGGTGATTTTGCTGGGAAATGTCTAGATGCCATCCGTGATGATTCAGATATTGACAGTAAAGTTAAAGCACTTAAAAAATCAGGGAAACTGTTGCCTGTTGGCAAGGGGGACTTTTGAATTGCTTTGTCAAATGTAAAACATTAAATGTTTAGTGGCATTTAAAAAAAATCTACCTCAGTTTTTTGTTGCACTTTTTAAATGTGGAAACACCTGTGTTAGGTGATTTTTATTTTGCAAAGTTTAACGGGTAAAGGTTAATGTTGCACTTTGCAAAACTCTATTTTTCCATGTTAACTAATGTTTTAAATAATATGTCTCAATATTCAAAGTTAAAAAGTCTCCTGTTAAAAACAAAAGCCAGTTGTAGGTTTTTTATTTTTATTATTATTTTTATGTGGGGTACGTTTCTACGAAATTGTGTTTGTGAAAGCCACAGAAATAAATAAAACCTTTTTGGGCTTTACCGATTAAACATTTGTTGCGTTAGGCAATTTTGTTTTCTTTCCATCAACCTTGCCTGCATGTATTGTTCGTTCCAGATGTGGAAGTTGTGAAAATCATAAGCCATTAATAAATGCTCAACAGAAGATTTATTAGACTTAATAAGGCATTGTTCTCACTTTAGATCTGGTGGCTGCAAAAAGCATAGTTAGCTGTTGACAAGTGTATAACTAACTTGTAATAAGGGCATAATAAAGTACATTTTGATAAATCAAGAAAAAAATATGTTCTTAAAGGCATAACAGTGCACAATAAAAGATTTATCAGTCCTAATAAGACATTGTTCTTTAACAGGTGCATAGGTAATTTCTAATAGATGAGCAATAAAGTATATAATAATGTTAATAAATCAAACCAAAAAAAAGATTACTAAAGGCAAGACAAAGACATTGTTGGGCTAGTTGAGTCAATATTGGTGTTTGTAATGTTATTAAAAATGTATAAGATACTGAGAAAGAATTTTTATTAATATACTTAAGCATCAACAATGTTTAACAAGTGTCTTATGAGTTCATATAAATGTCTTATAGTCTGCTATTAACAACATCATAATGAGTCTATTAATGCATATATAGTCTTATAAACACATAATAATGTTAATAAGCATCTAGTAGGCACTTATTAAGGTCTTATTACCTATTAACTAATGCTTATTACAAGGACCTTAATATAAAGCATTACCAAAATCAGTCATTGTGCATTGGCATTTGTGTTTTAAATAATTGTCCAAATGGTGCTAACACAAAAAAAAAAAGATTGAAAAGGCTCAGAGGAGACCATGATTATATAGTGTCAATTCTGGGACCAGCAGGATACCTGTTTGAAAATGTAGGTATCTGTGGCTCAGTGTCTGGTTCACCTGGAGAGTGCCTCGCTGTCATCAATAGGCGGAGGGGGAGCTTGACCTGCCTGCCTTCGGACTGGCCTGGTTGAACTGATCTTTTTTTGGCAACAGTGCGCTTCATGGGCCTTGGGGCAGTCCGTAGCCAATGGGCAGGTGCCTGATACTCTTTCTCCTGCTGCACTATTGTCTCTGGGGAAACAAAGACATATTTTGAAGATTAGATTTTACTGTGTTTATCTAAATGCTAAAAAACCTAAAACTAAAGTTGCATCTGACACTGATTTATGATAGGATAGGATTGCATACGAATACAATGCTAATCATGTAAAGACATACTTATTTTGCAACCACAATGGTATGCAGAATAGACTTCTCACCTTGAAGAAGAAGAGGAGACCTGCATGGTCCTTCCTGTACCAGATGGTCCTGCTTCCTCTTAGCTGTAATAACACTGAGATAGGTTAGTTCCTACTGTTCTCCAAAAACAGTAAACCAACAAAATAAGTTTTGTAAAACAGCAGTTTATTGGAAAAGTGTAACTAATATAACCTCTTCATAAAATGCTTTTAGATCATCCAACATACATCACAGGTAAGGGTTTTCTTTGATCTTCAGGAGCAGGGGGAGGGGTAGTAACTAAACTTTCCAATTACAAGACAATAACCTATTTCTTACTGCTCCAAACATACCAAAATAACCCAAAACAACAGTGGTATAAAGCAGCAGTTGTATTGGGAAAGTGTAAATGACATAAACACTTCACATAAGGCTTTTTAGACCATCCAACTTACAGTAAAAGTAACAATTATACTGTGCTGCTGGAATGGAAGTATTACCTACAGCTCTCCAAAAATAGCAAAATACCATAAAAAAAAACACTGATGTAAAACATCAATTGTATTGGAAAGGTATAAGTGATATTACCACTTGATAAAATGCTTTTTAGATCATCAAGCCGACTGTAAAAGTGATGGACGCTTTGTGTTGCAGCAGCAGAGAGGGGGTGAAGCAAAACTTTCTGATAACGGGATGATATATTATTACCTATAGCTCTCCAAAAATAGCAGAATAACACAAAACAACCATTTTATTCATGACTGTAACTAACAGCAGTGTACATGTAAGGTAAAGATGCTGGAAATAAAAAATAACCATACGACTTACTCATGAACCTGGTCCAGAATTAGCTGCTGCTCATCTTTGTTCTCTTCAAAATCCGTGCAAGAGTCAGATTCTTAGCATCATTCTCCCATACAATTTCTTCTAAATCCTCACGAATGGTAAATTTCCTCTTCTGTGCCATCACAACTGTAGATGTTTTCCAAAAAATCTACACCGCCGGAGAGAAAAGCAATAACAACAAGCCGCCTGCCTCTGCTGCATGCGTAAAGAAACACGTCTGCAAAGTAGCTGAGGCTGTGAGTCTTACAGTCACCGGAACGCGCAGCAATACGTTGCTGAGACCCATCGGACAAAGACGTGCTATAACTTGCTGGAAAGACCAAAGTCCCTAGTTTCCAACAATACCAGCCTTAGAGGGATGAAGTAGAACGTGTCCGCACATTGAAGCTTTTTTGCAGTGAGCGTCAGCAATTTTTGATAGACATTTAAATGCCACCTCTTGTATTTAAAGTGCAGTAAAAATCAGAAATATGTATGAAAAAAATTGATGATTTGTATCAGAAACTTTAAAGACTCTTCTTTAGAAGAATGTAGAAAAAAAGAGTTTTTGACCTAACCTTGAAGCTGGACAAAAAGGGCCACAGTCCCACCTCTAGTGGCCTATACCAGTACCGGTATGGGCGGGCTTAAGGGGTTAAGCAACAAGTTCAGACAAAGTCTTAATTCTTTGACTGGAAGGCCTCACTCTATGCTAGTGAATCTTTAACAACATTTGGAAACTATTTTCACATTTAAAACCTCTGTTATCAATTCTAAATAGTAAATTATTTCAAATACAAATATGCTGAACAATGAAGTATATTAAGGGCTAGTTCACAATTCTCAACATTTTCAAAAGGTAAGGCCATTTTATTTATATAGCACATTTCAGTACAAGGACAATGCAAAGTGCTTTACATGATTAACACATAGGAATATGTGGAATAATATAGGAATAAAAACAGATTGCAAACAAGTAAAAAAAACAATTGGAATAAAATGTATGAAAACTGAAACAAAATAAAAAATGGGAAAATGAAAACTAAAAGCAAATATTAATGGTTTTAAAAATTGTTGTACTACAAACGCAAACGAATGATGTTTCAGTTAACAATTCTAAACATACCAGTACCGGTACCCCTTTTTACAGGGTTTACAGAACAACTGCATGTGCATGTGTTTTTTTCTTGCATCTGTGGACTAGTTGTACAACATCTCATTAAACGCACCAATCACCTAGAAACCACTGTTTCAGAAGTTGATGTGAATGCACACTTGTATAGGGGGCACTAGAGCTGTTCGCTAAGCAGTTTTTCCAAGTTGTTATGTGTTGTTGAAATTGATCAAAATAACATGACACATCTACTTCCCTGTTGATTTTATTTGGGTCCTTCTCAACATGCAGGAAGTGTCAGGGTTGGGCCGCGCAAAGCTGTAGGTGGCGGTGGGTTGGTGGCGTTCACACACACACTGTGTTGGCAACAGGAGCTGTGAAAAGGGGCCTAAGTAGCTCTACAGAAGGCGGGGATTAGGCTGCTCTCTAAAGGGACAGTGCAGTGAACGGATCACTGGCAGCACATGTGGGCTTTGTTATTTCTCTGCTTGAAAAATTTCATGTGTTGTGTGAGACTTGACAGCTCTCTCTATGAAGTTTGTGGAAGTTTGTGACGGTGTGTATGCTTGTGTAAAGGCTGAAAATTGTGAACGGCCCCTAAGTAAATAAAAAAGTGCTGAGCTTCAGAATAAACTGAATAGAACGTTTTTTTGTGTATTTTAATATTTTCAACACAGTGCTCTTTTAATGGAAGAGCAAGCTCAGCCGTAAGATGGGAGGAAAATGGCCACTGGAGTGGCTGGCATTGGCAAACACTGGAATCTGAGTGATCCACCCACCTGGTCAGTGGGTGGATCACTCAGACAGTTTATATATGACTGGTAGATATATTGCCTTTTCTGACTCTCTAATTTACTTTTATTCAATGAAAGCACCTAGCACAAAATCTAGTGCGTTTTCAGTAAACTGATCATTTATGATGAAGAAAGACAACTACAGAACACTTTTTTTCTTTACCTCCTTTGAGAAACAAAAACAGAACATAATGCATACATCATACATAACAATAATTTTAAGGTAGCATACAAAAAAGAAGTTCTAAAGTCAGTGTTAAATTTGTTCTCAAGAGTTGCACTTTATTTATCCCATTTAAACACTGGGATATGCTATTTGCTGTACATTTTCAAGAAGTTAATAACATGGAAATTCTTCATTAATCATGCCAAGCCCCTTTTCATTTGAAACAGCTGGCATCACTGGGCTTTAAACATTTGCTGAAATGCAACCAGGGCCTGTGTCAGGAAGAATGGCAGAGCTATCCTGAGTAGAAACCAGCTAATCTTAGTAGTTCTACCTCACACTGTCATAATCAGTGTTTTCGGTTTCAGAACAACTGATACCAATCAGGTAACAAAACTCAGCGCCCCATCAACCCTGTGTTAAACGTGAACATGAGCATAAAAGAAGCTTCATCAATGGAACGCAGACAACGCCGTTTACTATGCAAACGGCAGAAAATAAGAAACCATGAAGTGCGTATTTTTGCCAATAGAATTAGAAGTGTTAATGAAGGCATATGGAGAACATCAAGACATAATTGACAAATACAACAATGCCGTTGATGCTGAAAAAAGTGAGAGTTGGCGACAGAGAATTGGTCATATTAAGCCACATGATGTTTGGAGGTCAGTAGCGATTTACTCTGAAGAAACAAACTCTGCACACCATGCGCCTCAGACTCAGCTGCGCTCACTGTATCAGTTTATGTGGCCTACCACCCAGTGGCTGCGCTTGTACCATTCCTATCCATTTCCATTTAATTATAATACCACTGACATTTACTGTGAAATATGTAAGAGCAAGGAAATGTCATGACTTCGCTCGTTGCATAGGTGGCTTACTATCACAGAACCAAGCTGGACTTCACTGAGATCCTGAGAATGAGCCATTCTTTCATAAATGTTTGAAGAAGAGGAAAGAAGAAATGCCTGGGTGCTTGATTTTATACACCTGTCATCATGGAAGTTATTGGAACACATCATTTTAAATATTTGGATGTGTGAGCAGATACTTTTGGCAATGTAGTCAGCTTTCATCCACTCTGCCTAAACTGTTGCTTGTTTACAAAGAAAAACAGACAAAAAAAATGCTCAACTCAAATGCTGTTTGACTGCTTTTATATTTACACTTTGTCTCAACATCAAGGAACAGTTTAGATTTTATTTATGAATGTTTTAAACCAATTAGACATTGAAATACTATTTCTATTTTCCCCCTTATTCTTTCCTTTTGTAGTAGTTGTTGCAGCAGTGGCCCACTTTGCCCAGAGGGATCATTAAAGCTTCATCTTGTTATTTCTACACCTTCACTAACCTTCTTCCCTCCTACTCCTCTCCCTCGTCTTCATCTCATCTTTCTCCCTGAAGGTTTTCTCCCTAGAGGCCCCTCTTTTCTCTGCGTGTCCCCATAGCAGTGTAAGCATTTTGTCCTCGGTAGCGAGGTTCACCCTCATGGAGGAAAGCAGACTGCTGATTGACTTATTATGACACTCCCTTCAGAAGAGACTTTGCTTTAAATTCCATCTTCCTCCTTTGAACTCTCTCTCTCTGTGTTTGTATGAAGAATGCTGGGGAAGGACTTTTAAAGGTTTAAAGTGGTAAAAAAGAGTTGACGACACTGAGCTGTGGCAAACAGGCTGAAGCATTAGTGTGTGTTAGTGTAGCTGAAAGAGAGAGCCTCATACTTCAGGTTATTTTATTTGGCTCATTTTGCACTTTGATTTAAACAGCACATCGAAAAAATCTGATTACAAAGGAGTAAAAATATGCTCCCAGTAGTTGGTCAGGTACTGTGAAGAAGAAAAACATGAGCTAAAAATGCACTGCTGAATATTTAATTTTTCAGTTCCTTTTGATTTTTATACAATTTTTCCTCTAGCACTTTTCAATGCATATAATAATGCAGATGCATATATAATACAGTACTCTAAATAGAAAAGTCTTTTAGGATATTAATGCTTTGATATAAAGAATTTCTTTATATGTATGCTGTATAGAAGTTAGATTTCAGTTAGTGCATAAAAGAAAATTCTTAGCCAAGTTCTCAATAAATGAAAAAAAAAGATAATATATGATAAAACTGCTGTTTTTCGTTATGTTCACTCACACCCAAAACGCCAAAGCAAAATTGGTAACTGGTACCAAATTGGCAACTGTTCATGGAATATTTTTACTTTATTTTTACTTAATGTTTTAACTTTTACTGTTTCATGTAAATTACATAAAAAGTATAATTGAACAGAATGTTCTGGGGCCTCATTTAAAAAGCTTGCGTGCACACAAAATGGGGCTCAAAACTTGCGTACGTCACTTACCATGCAAAAGTTGGGATCTATTTTTAAAAAAAACTTGAAGTTAGAATGTGCGTTAGAATGTGCGTCAAATGCACGGCCATAAGCCATCCTAAAGCTTAAAAGTCCACACAACAATATATATGGGTTTTCTACTATCACAATCCTCTCAATTACTTTAATTGCTGTAAACAGTCAAATACACTCATACATAATGCTGCGTGGTGGATGCATTGGCACTGCTGGAGAACCTTGCAAATGGGAGAGTAAGGAGGGAATATGGTTTCAGGGATCAAAGATTTTCTGACCAATGATGATGACTGGCTAATATGCCACATTAGACTCCCAGCATTGCATTTTCCTAAAAGCCAGGAAACAGTGGCTACAACCCCCCAGGATCTGGGTCCAGATCTCACAGGGTATGCGTCCCATCAGTTTTGATTTCTTTTTGTGGTGGTGGTGGTTGGGGGGGTTCTCGTCTCCCGTCCCTCATCAAATTGTTAATCTGAATGCTCAACCACGGAAGGATTGTAACACACTGTCATCCAGTGTTTAAAACAGCAATCAAGTTTATTTTTTGTACTTGGACTTTATTTTAATTATTTTGATGTGGACAGCACCTGTGCTTTTACTGCTGATTTTCCCATTTAATACTCATCTGAAAACATCTCTTTCAGTGTTCTCCGTGTTTGCCATTTCACCATGAGAAAAAAACATCAGCTCAACCATTTTTAATTCGCATTAAATATATGGGGTGCTTTGCATTGACCATTTATGGTTGAATGTACAGGGCAGAACAAGAGGCAGAACCTTGTACGCAAACGTCCAGATAGAGCTGTGATCTGTATAGGGCAGTTGTGTGCTGGTGTGGTGCAAATGGTTATATCAATTAGATTTTAGTTTTTTTGGTGCATTGACATTTTTTTTTCTTGGTATGCGTACACTTTTAGTATGGATTCTACACATTGTTTTATAAATGAGACCCCTGGTCTTTTAAACATAAAAGAAACAGGAAATAAAGTCTCCTTTGAATCCCTTTATCCTAAGGCAGTTTTTTCTCTGTACAAGTATCCATCAATTTTCTGTACCCACTTATCTGTGCAGGGTTGCAAGGGAACTGGATCCTATCTCCAGTAGTCAATGGGCAAGAGGCAGGGGTGTACCCTGGACCGGTCACCAGTCTATCACAGCAGAACACAGAGACATACCACACAAACGACCATGCACACACACACACACACACACATACTCACCTAAGGGCAAGTTAGAGTAACCAGTTAACCTAACCCAATGAGAACCCATGCATGCACAGGGAGAACATTCAGACGCCATGGCAAAAGACCACAGGTTGAACCTGGCGTTTGAACCAGGAACTTCTTACTGCAAGGCAACAGTGATACTAACTGCCCCTGTAGAAGTAAAAACAATCAATTTCAATTAGTAAGACAGCTCTGAAACTAACTGAACTCAAGTTCAGTATGTAGAGAACTTCATAATACAGTTGAAATACAATATCCCTATCTTTGTCTTGACTTAGAAAATCTTGAGAGCCTCATCTTAGTTGTGACTAGAAACATTTCTCATCGGAATGAATGTCTCGTTGTGGACTTTTAGTGATGTATTCACTAAAAGTTTCCTTTTCCAGGGTGGATTGATGGTACAACTTGCAAATTAAATGAATCAGAAATACATAAAAGAGATGCCCAAGATTACATTTTATAGGAATTTGCTCTAAACCAGCACTGTTGTCTTGCAACAAGAGGGATTTGGGTTCAAATTCCAGCTGGGGCCTAGAGTTTGCATGTCCTCTACAGGCATACATCAGTTTTCTCCAGGTACTCCCACCCAGTCTGTTGTGCTCCAAGGGGAACTGGTGCGAGACCAACCTCCAAATTATTAAACGTTATCTCAAACAAGCAGCTAAATAGGTAACACTTCTCTTCATTTGTGTATCATTTGTTCAAAGAAGTTTACTGCTGCTTTAGTGAAAAACTGGATGTGAAATGATGCTTTGCTGCTTTTGTTCTCTACAACAGTAAAGAAAAGTTCTTGTTGGCAGGTTTTTTCAACATTCCTGTTGCCAACCTTTTTTCCATTCAATTCAATTCAATTTTATTTATATAGTGCCAATTCATGAAACATGTCATATCGAGGCACTTTACAAAGTCAAATCAATCAGATTATACAGATTGGGTCAGATTATACAGATTGGTCAAAAATGTCCTATATAAGGAAACCAGTTGATTGCATCAAAGTCCTGACAAGCAGCATTCACTCCTGGAGAACCGTAGAGCTACAGGGAGAGTCGTCTGCATTGTACATGGAATTTGCTGCAATCCCTCATACTGAGCAAGCATGAAGCGACAGTGGAAAGAAAAACTCCCCATTAACGGGAAGGAAAAACCTCCAGCAGAACCAGAACCGGGCTCAGTATGAACGGTCATCTGCCTCGACCCACTGGGATTACAGAAGACAGAGCAGAGACACAACAAGAGAGACAAACAAGCACAGAAGCACACATTGATCCAGTAATCTGTTCTACATTAGATGGTAGTAGCGGGATGAGCTGTCTTCTCTGGATGATGTCACAGTTAACAGAACGCCAGACCAGGTGTACCTACTATGAAGAAAAAAGAGAGAGAGCAAAAATTTAAAAGCTGAAATGATGACAGTCATTTCTATGTAATGCAATGCAAAACTGGAGAGCAGTAGGAGAACTCAGCAGAGAGAGAGAAATAGACCCTGATGTCCTCCAGCAGCCTAAGCCTATAGCAGCATAACTATAGAGGTAGCTCAGGGTAACATGAGCCACTCTGACTAGAAGCTTTGTCATAAAGGAAAGTTTTAAGATTAGTCTTCATCAACTCAACTTTTTTAACGTATCACCAATAGCTTAGGTACCTTTTTCACAATTCAAGTAGATATTGGGCAAATGAATGGGAAACTGGAGAGATGTCCATTTTTTCCTTGAGGAAATATTTTGGTATTGCTAATATAATGACATGCTTTATACAGTTTTTAAACATATCGTTATTATGCTTACTACAGCTATGAGTTTACTCTGGTAACCCCTCTCATTGCCTACTTTTTTATCCTTTGTGAAGGCACCCAACAGGATTTACTAAGTTAATGGGTACATCAAAAAACACATTTTATTTCCATAACCTGTATAACGACAACTAACTTTCAAACGGTGGCGCCAAAAACAAAGCTAGAAAACCTATATTTCACATTCATTTTGGCAAAGTGTACGTTTGCACAGGTCTCCAGTCTATCACACGGAGACATACAGAGCAAACTATCATGAACATATTCACTCCTCTCTGAGTCACTCCTTAGAGCCATTTAGTGAGACAATTGTAACAAATAACACAGTTATTTGTTACAATTTGTTAACACTTCCCTTTCAAAACTGACATGTAATTTGAAAGTTGATTGTCCATGCATTAAAAGAGCCATGTCTTATCCATGAGACTCGCTAAACATAACAAATCTTGAAAACCAGACACAGAGATATTGGCTTAATGAAATGTACGCTTAGTACTGGCTGAAATATTGTTTTCAAAATGTACTTTCAGTCTGTAAAACGAGCCTCATTAGACAGCATGTTGTAATTTATTGAATATGACAGTATACTGTTGCTGGTACATCTTTTTCTCCGCTGTATATATCTGCTGTTCAATAATTGCATAGTTAAGTAGTGGTTCAGTATGAGCTTTTAAAAATTCATATAAACTAAAATATAAATAAACAGAACCTTTCAAGACCTGAAAACTATGCAACACTGCTGGGTCCCTTTGGGATTCCAGTTTACAGGGAACAGGGATTGAGGACTTGATTTGTTAGGTGTACTATCCTCGAAGTAATGGGATTCTGCCACATACTTGATTCTTTTTTGATGAAATCTTTACTTGGCTCATGCATTTTTGATTTGTTGATTTTTATCAGATCAATACCATAGGAGACAACAAGCAGAGCAGAGAATTCCAATAATATGTCTGAGTCCTCTGTGAATTTGAGTTTAGAATAGTTTCAATAAAACTAATCAAGAGTCCAATCAGATGTGTTATGGACCTGGATAAACTTTATGCTTAACACTGAGATACAGGACATTGCAAAAGTATTCACACCCCTTGAACCTTTTCACATTTTCATATTACAACTACATGTTTGTAGTACTTTGAGTTGTTGGGAGGAAATGTGTGAGTACATATCCTCCCATGCGTGTGGACATGTGTGAGCAGAGGTTCACTAAGGCTTACAGAACTGAGGAACTGAGAACCGCAACAAGCAAGACAGAAACAAACTGAACACAGCGATCAAGGCAGTCGGGAGATGCTACAGTGAAAAACTAAAAAAAAAAAAAAAAAATTATATATAAATAAATATAAAAAAAATATTCCCTCTGTCTGAGCGGCAGATAACTGCATGAAAATCTTAGGAGCACAAGTAAAAAGTTGGCAAAAAATAAGTATTCCAGTAAAGTATAGATAATCAAAACTTCTACTTGAGGTAACAAAATATATGTACTTCGCTACACTGACAGCTCCATAAATTTATAAACATTCACATATACACATGCCACTTAAGTTGGTGAATATGTCTGAAAAAAGAATTAAGAAGACGTAACACTTATCTAATCTTACCAATTCTTAATCATTTAATCCTAACCATGAATAATCTTCTTGTTTCCTGTTTGTATTGTGAGTTCGCGACACCCTTAAGCCAATGTTCATCTATTATATATAGTATTTTTGTGTTTTTTTTCTTACTCTGCTTTGACTAAGCTATTTCTTGCAATATGCCTTTCACAGTTTCAGATCACCGCATGTATCAGAACCTGTATTCTAATTTAAACAAGCGTCAATTAACCTGCATATTTAGACTAGTATGTTAAAATATTCATACACATAAACACATAGAAAAAACATATATTTACAGTATATGCATACCCACCTACATACATGCAAACATAAAGTTATGTCCAAACCGGTACATACATCCGGACCAAAAGACGAAACCAATAAACAGATTCAAACCATAATAGCATTCATCATATACATAGTAAACAACCCTTCTGAGGAGATCATACATACAATACATACACATTTATAACGCTGCGCAGTATGTACACAGCAAGCACCCCCCAAGAGTGAAACACCAAACCAGCGCAGGCACCCAGTTCCCCCACAGGAACACCAGAGAGCCAGTCCAGGTGCACCCCACCTCCCATGCCACCCACCAGCACCTCCCCATCCCTCAAATTGGAGCCCACCTGCCCACCTGAACCATTCTGATGGCTCTTTTTTATAAAATGCATAATGGTTGGAGTGAGTGTCCCAAACTTCCAAACAGTAACTCTAATACCGCAAAAAAAAGTAAACTGTATAGAATGTGATGTGCAATGTGGTTCAGAAAGTGTTTATCTTTACTGAAAATGGAAATACCTCTAGCTATTTCTATTTGAACATGTTTTATATGAGATTCCCAGCAGAGCTTAATTTCAGTAACTCTCACCATTCTCGTCATTTATTATATTTTGTAAATCTCTGTTGCATTTATAATACCCAAACAACATAAACTAAGTTTTATCAAAATTTGATGACAATTGATCAAACCTCTTTTATAGTTTACAAAATGATGTGTTGATTCCTGCGTCAGCTGCTTTGTATCTCTCCATTACAAAAAGACATTATTATTACCTGCAATATATCATACAATATTAAATAAAGTACTTTTGCAACCTTACAAATATCATTTCCATAAAGAATAAAGGGTTTTGGTCCCAATTCTAATGAGGAGCACCACGCATAATCTCAAAGCATGATGAAGGGAAATCACCCATTTTTACAAATTGTACTCCAACTTTGTGATTAAAATGTCTATATTTATTGGATTAAATGTTTTTTGAGCTCAATGAAGATACCTGCTGCAAAAATTTGTTTTTTTCTAAGAAGCTGATGACTCCTGAGAATTCAAGAACTGCCGTTGCTGGGATCTTTGTGATCCAAATCCATGTTGACTCTGGGAGTAATGTATGTTTATCAAAAAGCCTTTCTAATCATCGAGCAAATATTTTTTCCAAAAATGTAGAAACGTGAGGTAGCAAAAAAAAAACTAAAAAGAAAAGAAAAGAAGGGCCTGGGATTTGTGTAGTAGTGTCTATCCCCAGTTTTACATATTAACAACACTAAAACTAGGAATGTGAAGCAATTTTCATCTTTTCTGGGAATTCCATAAATTGCCTTCTTAACTATTATCATATAAATGTTTTCATGATCAGTTGCTCTTTTGTTTATACATTAATTGACAATATCTGTGGTTTCTCTTTCCCATATACAGTTCTACTACTATACACTCAAATGCATCTTTACTCACTTTTGTCATGTTATCCACTCTTTTATACTTAAAGTGTCTATCTACATTCACAGCTACTCCTCCATTTTTTTCCAGTCATTCATTAGGCATCCAGTTTGAAAGAGCGTTAGTGTTGTCATTATTTTGAAGCTACAGCAAACAAGGCCAGAGAGCCTACAGCTATGAATATCACTGGTTACGAGATAAAACACACTCTTTCACAGGGAAACTGGCACATTCAGCTCATAACTTGTCAGAACTGTGGTCTGTAGCTTCCATATCAGCTTGACTTCACTCGTGTTTACATGAAAGAGATAAAGATTGTTAAAGACACCTGAGACACACACCTTAAATCTAAGTCAAGTTTTGAGCTTTAAAGACAGAGTTTTGGTCAGGTCTGTAGTCTGTGTTTTTTGTGAATGGAGTCTTAGTCTTAGTATCTGTGGTACTAGCATATACTAGTAAATGTAACTGTAAATGGTCCAGTCCACTGACCACTCAAAGCTCTGTAAGCCACATTCACCCAGTCACACTCACTAATGCGCACACAGTGATAAACCGATACACAGCTCACTAGGTAACTTGGGGTTAAGTGCCTTGCCCAGGGGCACATCAACATGTGACAAAGGGAAGCTGGAATTGAACACACAACCTTCCAATTGCAAAATGACCACTCAACCCATCAAGCCAAAGTTGCCCATTTTTGTAGTTGTAACATAAATATTAAAAAGTTCAAGGTGTATAAATACTTTTGCAAGGTGTTGTATTTGTGTTTCTAGTTGGCCACAATTGGAAATTGGGGCTGTCTGATAAAGATCTTTAGCTAAGTTTCTTTATCTAAAATTCCCCAGTCAGAAAAATATAAAACTGGCACCTGTCCCGCATCATTCGCTCCCGGAAAAGCCACGTCCTCCAAGGTACAGCCTATTTTTACACTGGAGACACAGTATCCAAAATTGTTATGGAAATTAAGCACAGAGGTGTGCAGTGTGCAACTTTTTTTGATAATATCAGCACAAAACTCACTTGAGACAGCGCTTTCCCAACAAAGAAACAGCAGAATATACTGTAAACACTCGGCAGTTTACCCTTCTCCGAAACCACAAGATTAGGTTAGAAAGAGCAAGTAGCGGAGGCTCCGCTCCTCTGATTTGGTTTACAGTGGCCAGCACAACCCAGCACAATCCCTCATATCTTATTTTAGCAGGTGCTCCAAGGCTACAGCACAAGACCCTGCTTTGTGTACATACGCGTGCAAGGCATCATGTTTGCTGCATGATGGAGGATGGAGGATGTTCAGGGCTAGTGAGGCCCATCGCTTCCCAGGGGATGCTGGAGTGAACAGCAACTATACTGCTGGCCAAGCCTGCCCTGCTTCCCTAGGGATGACAACAGACGCAGAGGAGAGGCAGGAGGAGCTATTTATAGTGCAGGTAAAGAGGAGAGATAAGGGGAAAAGAAACGATGGAGAAGGACGGGTGAGTTGGACACAAAAGGAGGAAAGTCTGTTAGCAGATGACAATGTCCTATCTGTGCTCACTGGTGTCCACTGAGAAGTAGGTTAATGTCTTCACAATGACTGCTGAAATGGAGAGAAGTTGTGACTGGTTGTTTCACTGCCTGCTTAAAAAGTTTCAACAAAGTATGGCTGAGCTTATTGATTTCTGGTCGAGAAAGTTCACTCAGAGGTTAGCTGTGTTGAGTGAAGAAGCAGAGCGAAAGAGAGCAGGGAAGATAGCTGAAATTTTATCAATACACACTCAACGTGCAGCCTCGAGAAGCCTCTGATGTTTTTATATGAGCCTTGCCCTCACACTCTACTTTAATAAATAAAAGTACTTGCATTCTTTTTCATTTTCCCAGTCAGAGCGCGCCCCATCCGCAGGCCCCATGCTGTCAGCTTGTGCTGCATGTACGTCTCTATTTCACACAGACGCCCTTTAATCATTTTCATCATTTCAGCGGGCTGACATTTTACATAAAGAGCTCTTATCATCCCTGGCTTATGCCTAATGATGAATGGGGATAATTACTGTCAGTCACCATGTCTCACACCATGGTCACGTCACTGTTCCTCCTTCAGAGCGCGCCCACCTGATGAGAGAAACTAGACCATGATATCTATAGAAACATAGTGATATAAATATGTTAGGCAGAGTTGCATCTATGTCATACAGATGTGGTCATGAATCCATTTCAAATCTTCAGACTGTGCAGTGGGTGGTGAGAGCAGTGTTTTTATGTGATTTTGTGTATCAGCCAAAGACACAGCTGCCAGGCTACGAGAACAGAAACAAAACAAGAACTGACTTTAATGTTCTCTGGGCAGTTATTTTTCTGGTACTTGCAGCGACAAGCCATGGTATTCTCCTATCATTGGGCCATGAAGGGTGTTTTTACTTGGACTAATTAACTTAAATTATAGAGTCGGAGGAACCATAAAAGGTCTTTGAGAGCATATGAGAAAGTTGGCAAAATGTGTCATCTATGTTAGACAAACGTCTGCCTAAATCCAGAGAATCAGTCTGATATGTAACAATGTTTGTGCTGTAATTTCAATCTGAATATGGACCATTTTTCAATGGCTTTGCTTCATATTAGCTTTTCACATTATTTAAGATGTTTATAATGAAGCTGAAGCGCAAGTTCAATTGAAGAAACTCATCGCCTGCCTCCATTCAATCACACTGCAAAAACAGAACTAAAAATAAGTTAAAATTTTCTTGAAATGAGTGTATTTGTACTTCATTTGAGCAGGTAAATAACATTATCTGCCAATGGAATGAGTAATTTTACCCCTAAAATAAGATATTTAGATATAATGCACTTGAAATAAGTTGATGCAGATAAGTTCTTCCTATTTTAAGTGCAAAAGTCTTGTTCCACTGGCAGATTATCTTATTTACCTGCTCAAATAAAGTACAAATACACTCATTTCAAGAAAATTTTAACTTATTTTTAGTTCTGTTTTTGCAGTGCAGAGTCCGACCCGCCTCTGATGTGAGCCAATCAGCTACGAACCGCACCTTCATGAAGCCAATCAGCATCCTGCGCTCATCTTAAAAGCAACTTCAAATCCACGTCTCAGCCTGCTAACCAGCAAGCAAACAGCATCGCATCATGTCTGATTTTGAATCAGATGTCCCATTCAACCCACCCCAACCCCTTCTCCACCATCATAGCTGAGTTCATCTAACTTCCAAGACGTTCCTCCATCCTCAACCCATCAGAGTGTTTTCTCCCTTCAGTCTTCAGCACTCCCTATCACCTCGTTATTGGTCCGGCAGAAGACCACCATGTTGAGCCCGGTTCTGCCAGAGGTTTCTTCCCAAAGGGGAGTTTTTCCTCTCCACAGTCGCCTCAAGCTTGCTCATCATGGACAGTTCATGCAAACCTGTGTTTATCAAGTTGGACATCTATCTTAAACAGATCACCATATGGACCGAACAAACTTCTTCTATCTCCACTCCACCACCAGTTTCAGACCTGGGGGGGAACATCCCTGTTCTCATACATCTACTTATGCATATTAAAGTATAATTCAGCATTAATGTTCCTGCCGAGGTCTGAGCGCCAAAGACTTAAAATATTGTATCAATAAAATCCTTCTAATTGCCATTTCTTTCTCTGTGAGTTTTTCAGATTGAATTAGTTTGCAAGCTTAATTTTTTTGTAATCATTGAATAACATTAGTTACTCGTAACGAAAGCTACCCAAACATTTAGGTTAGAATTTAACAGAAAACGTTGCTTCAATTAACTCTTCTCAGTCACCATGTGCAATGTCCAGCAGAGAACAGTGAGGCTCAAATTTCTGTATGGATGGCATTATGAATGAATACAAGTTATGAATGGCCTTAAGACCTGTGCTTCACAGAGGTTCTGTGTAGGAGCAAAAATGTAAGTTTGAATCCAAGTTTAACTAGTTTACAGAAAGACCTCATGCCAAAGTTAAACTTGCACCCAGTTGATGAATGATACTTCAAAAACGGTTATGTTGCACTATGTTAGAATAGATTTGAAAACATTTATCATAATTTCAGCAATGTTTTAGGGCTTAATAAAAAATCATGTTTTATTTCTTTCAAGCATTGAACATAAACCAGATGGTGTTAGTTAGTCATAGATATTGACAGATCTCAGCTTGTAGTTTTCATATATTAAGGAAAATTATTCTGGACTGAAAGATTAAGATTCTGTTATCCTGGTGTATATGAATTGTTTTGTACTTCCTGTTGATTTATAAAATATAAATTCACAAATATAGTTAAGTAAAATATAAAGTCAGTATTATTTGAAGAATGTTTCAATAAAATAAAACACCTTTCACAAAACATTCAAGGAACTGATTTCTCTAATCTCAAGCTTGAATAACTTGTTTTTAACATTTCTGTCAATGGCTGCCAAAGTGGGCTTATTTTAGCGGGTGGAGCTGCTTGGCATATACCGAGCCATGGCCAGATACAACAGAACGCTGGACATACTGTTTAAAAGGTAGAGGTAATAAGGATGGTTGCTTGTTTCTCTCACAAGAACTGGCATTACTGGCCACCAACTCACACCTATTTTTTCTAAAATGCAGCTGTCTGGGCAAAGATGGATAGGATATTGTTCTCAAATGCTTCCACTGCCATGCATGTAAAAGTTAAAATTTGCACTTGATGTATGCTCCTTTTTTTATTTTGTTCTCTGTGACGACATCCTCCTCTCCATCTACCCTTCTATTCAAAATAAATAATAGTCCAGTAAGCTCTTTGTATAGTCAGGTCTTGCTTCTAGTGGCCAGCTATCCTTGGTGAAGTTCTGCACTTAAATAAAAAGGATCAAGGTTAAAAATGAAGAAACATGAAGTAAAATATTGGTATGCTCTTAATTTTTTCTGCTGGTCTTAGGTAGTGACATCATCCTGTCCATAAAAATTGTCCAGTAAGCTCCTGTCCCTGGCAATGGCTCCTACTCTTAGTGGCTAGCTATCCATGGTAGTGATCCTTTACCACAAAGTACACATTTTATGTAGGCACTTACATATCCAAGCTTGTTGAAGGCTTTGTCTTTCTCAAAAGTAAAAAAATATATATATATATTTTTCGGCCTGATTCAAACAATTAATTGGAATGCACTGAATTCAATTAAATGTTATTTATATAGCGGCAATTCAGAACACGTCATCTCCAGGCACTTAAGAAAGTCAGATTCAATCAAATCATACAGACATAAAGCATGTTGAACTGTGGTTCAGTTCAACATAATAACATGCAGCCATTCAACTGCTCTTGAATGGTTGTGTGTTGTTAAATATTACATGATATTACATACAGGTTGTTGGAGCTATTGAAACATAACCTGGCCAGCCAGATTGATAATGTGTAGCAGTCACCGTTCTGCACAATATCAATCTGGGACGGCTCCCGTCAAATTCGTGGAGAAAGGAGGGACCTTCAGCAGAACTCTCCAAACTGATTGGCTGAAACGACATCTAGTGCCCGCCTACCAAATGTTGGTTTTAGCTAATCACAGTATCAAATTCAAATGTAAGAAGGAGACATCATGAGAAACCACAACAAAGTAAGCTAGTCAAGGCACATCTTGCTAATCTTCTTTCAAAGATGAAATCATGTTTTCTGACAAAACGGATGCAAAAGCAGCAGCTATGACTTTGTCCTCCTGCGCTGCCATGTTTATGTTGGTTTGGCTGTGGGCTAAGTAGCTCTTGCTTTCGTTAAACCGGTATGTCCCACCTTAAGCCCTAATACTGCAATGTGATTGACATACATAGATATGGACAAAGGAATATCTCGGCATGCTCACTTAGAGAGTCTTGGACACCATTGCATCACAATCTATCAGATAGTACCCAATTGGTGATACATCTCAACTGACAACATGTGTACCGCTCTTGAAGGGGCATGTCTCTGCTGATCTATAAGAAGCTCATGTGACCAGCATTCAGGGCTAGCTCTGCCTTAATCCTTTTTCTCGTGTCAATACCTGTTAAGAGCCTCAGCTGAATCTGTAACCATTTATCTGGCTTTTTTAGACTAAAAGTGATCAAGTATAGTTTCTTTTTTCGGGAGTCATGATTGAACAAGACGTTTTATTATCAAGTGATTATCGCTTAAGGGGGAAAAGAGCTGCTGTCCGCCAACACATCTATCCACCAACAGGATGTGGTAACTTTTACAAAATGTTTTTTAATAGTGTTTTTCTTCAGCTCTGTGGCCCACCTTACATCACAAATCTGAGTGGTCATGGAAAATGCTGAATGCATCGACAGCTATTTATCAATATCCATCCATCCATCCATCCATCCATCCATCCATCCATTGTCTTCCGCTTATCCGGGGTCGGGTCGTGGGGGTAGCAACTTCAGTAGGGAAGCCCAGACGTCCCTCTCCCCAGCAACTTGGGCCAGCTCCTCCGGGGGAATCCCAAGGTGTTCCCAGGCCAGCCGGGAGACATAGTCCCTCCAGCGTGTCCTGGGTCTTCCGCTGGGTCTCCTCCCGGTGGGACGTGCCTGGAACACCTCACCAGGGAGGCGTCCAGGAGGCATCCTGACCAGATGCCCGAGCCACCTCAACTGGCTCCTCTCAACATGGAGGAGCAGCGGCTCTACTCTGAGTCCTCCCCGGATGACTGAGCTCCTCACCCTATCTCTAAGGGAGAGCCCAGACACACTACAGAGAAAACACATTTCGGCCGCTTGTATCCGGGATCTCGTTCTTTCGGTCACGACCCAAAGCTCATGACCATAGATGAGGGTAGGAACTTAGATCGACCGGTAAATTGAGAGCTTCGCCTTTTGGCTCAGCTCTCTCTTCACCACAACGGATCGGTACAGCGCCCGCTTCACAGCAGATGCCGCACCAATCCGCCTGTCGATCTCCCGCTCCATCTTCCCCTCATTCGTGAACAAGACCCCAAGATACTTGAACTCCTCCACTAGGGGCAGCACATCCTCCCCAAACCGGAGAAGGCACTGATCTGCATCCTGGCCGCTTCGCACTCGGCTGAGAACCGTTCCAGTGAGAGCTGTAGATCACACCCTGATGAAGCCAATAGGACCACGTCATCCGCGAATAGCAGAGACGCAATCCTAAGGCCACCAAAACGGATCCCCTCAACAACTTGGCTGTGCCTAGAAATTCTGTCCATAAAAGTTATGAACAGAATCGGTGAGAAAGGGCAACCTTGGCGGAATCCAACTCTCACCGGCAACGAGTCTGACTTACTGCCGGCAATGCGGATCAGACTCTGACACCGGTCATACAGAGACCTGACAGCCCTTATTAAAGGGTCCGGTACTCCATACTCCCGGAGTACCCCCCACAGGATCCCCCGGGGGACATGGTCGAATGCCTTCTCCAGATCCACAAAGCACATGTAGACTGGTTGGGCAAACTCCCATGCCCCCTCCAGAATCCTGCTGAGGGTGTAGAGCTGGTCCAGTGTTCCACGGCCAGGACGAAAACCACACTGTTCTTCCTGAATTCGAGATTGGACTATCCGACGGACCCTTCTTTCCAGAACCCCTGAATAGACCTTACCAGGGAGTGTGATTCCTTTGTAGTTGGAACACACCCTCCGGTCCTCCTTTTTAAAAAGGGGGACCACCACCCCAGTCTGCCAACCGCACACCACCCCCACTGTAAACAGTGTTGGTACCGCACTGCTTCCCCCTCCTGAGACGCCGGATAGTGGACCAGAATCCCTTCGAAGCCGTACGGAAGTCTTTCTCCATGGCCTCTCCGAACTTTTCCCACGCCCGAGTTTTTGCCTCGGCGACCAGCCGAGCCGCCTGCCGCTTCGACTGCCATCATCATCAGCTGCTTCCGGAGTCCCACAGGCCAATAAAGCCCAGTAGGACTCCTTCTTCAGCTTGACGGCTTCCCTCATCGCTGGTGTCCACCAGCGTGTTCGAGGGTTGCTGCCGCGACATGCACCGACAACCTTGCGGCCACGTATTTATCAATATGTTATAATTAAAATCCAGTTAGTACAATTGTCTTTAATTTGTGTCTTTTATGATAAGTATATTTGGTGCTTCTATTTTTAAGTGATGTCAACTTCAAAGCATGTTTCAGTCCACCTTTACGATGTATTAAAGGTAAGTAGGAGTTTAATGTAAACAAATTTTCTCTTTGGAAAATCTCATTATTTTAAGGGGCAGTAATCAGGAGTTAGCTGCCATCATTTACTAATTTAATATGCTGTTTTATTTTTCCCTTCTACTAACTGTAGCATATTTGCACAATTACAAGGAAAAATATATGTGACATTTGTAATACTATAAGCAAAGATTTGTTAAGAAAGATTATTCTGTTGGAAGACTAGCACTGTTTAGGTTCAGTGAAGTTAAAAATTCTAACAAATTCTTCCTTCCAAATTTCCCAACTTCTCAACAATCAATCTTCTGAAAAACCATGAACATTACTTCAAGTTACTCTCTGACAAAAAATTTACAAAAATGAAAAAAAAAAATTCTTCTAAGATTTTGCAAATATTCTAAACCAGCAGCTGTAATTGTATTAAAGGAAGACCTAAGCATCTGATATTGACCCAATTGTCAGTATTGTTGATGTAATTAAATATAGCAAAACTGTTTAAAACTGTAAAGAAACCTGGCACCAGTGTTGTAAAAATTCTGTTTTACTTAGAGCTACCCTATCGTCTCAGCACCACACTAAAACAAAGCTCAACACAAAGAACTACTTCACAGATAGATCAGTGTTATTGCAAATCAGTTAGTATGGTTTACTAAATTGAAAGAAACAGTTCTTAAGACCTCTATTTTCATTTCGCTCTGGCATCAGACAGGCTCTGTTAATCACAATAGGACTGGACTGTCAAGTTTTAGAAATGTATCCATTGTTCTTCCCCCCAGGAAGTTAATTACCCTCTTAAATGATAATAGGATTTAGAACACTGGGCTGAATAGTTCTAGTTAATGTTTAGATTAACTTCAAATAAATAATGGAGCCTTATAATTTATTATATGGAAATTCCACACTTTCTCTGAAAACATAATAATGAAAAGAAAGAAGCAATGTTGGCATAGTAGCGATGTCTGTTTCTGTGACCAATTAAACAATTACTTTATTAAGGTTACATGGGTAAATCCTCCCACAGTCCAAAATATGTCAAGAGGTTAATTGGTAATTCTAAAAGCATCATAACCTGTTGACGACTGCTATAGCCAAACTCAGAAGTCAAAAATCATGGTTTAGTACATACCTCGATTTAAAAGCCATGGTTTGGTATGTTTTCGGAACGATCAATAACATATTCTTTATTTGTACCTTATTCAACACAAAAAAACTAAACATGTCTGCAAGTAATATGGCTCTTTCAACAGGATTTGTATCAGCATTACCAGACTGTTTTGAGTGCATGAACTAGAACATGTTTAGGGAGACTGCAACTGAAAACCAAAACAAAAATGTAGAAAATAATTCTGAATCTGTGTCTGTAAACGTCCATAAGTGCATTGTTATGCCAGAAGCTGTTTGAATATGCTTAATATTATTATTATTAATTATAATTTGGTATTATAATTTAAGTAATAAGTCATTCAACTCAAACTTCCGCTATAACAAAATATAGTTCAAATGGTGATGATGTTGGGCTAGAAGCTTGTAATGATTTATACTACTAATGCATTAATTAATTAGCTGTTATGAACTCATTTATGCTGGAATAAATGATCTGGTCGGATTTTAACCGACAAGGTTTATCCGGCAGACTGTGAGAACCCCAATATAACTGCAATTAGAGTTTAAATCCTTATTCCTTATCACCAGTCCAATGATAATGTCTCTGTGTTAATATCAGATGTTAACTCCAAAAGGAGGTAGCTCTGAATTCTGAATAACCATGCAGCTGTGAATTGGATTGAACACAAAACAATTTCTATTCCGCAGTTGTTGTTTTTATTGAACCAAAAGCAATTCCCTGTTACAGTAATTCTCTGATTCAACAACCTTGGAAATCTTACTCACTACTAAAACTAAACATGTAAAACATATATGTGGAAATAAAAGAACAAAACAAAAATAAGCAATGGATTAAAATGAGTGGGTTAGCAAATCTAAGTCCAGCTCACGGTTTTTTAACACCACCTTCAAAACATCAGCATTTGACGTAGCAGCATTGGCAGACAGAACAGCTTTGAGAGTCCCATTGGACGCTTTGATGTCTTACAAAAGCTAGGTTAGCTAAGCTACCTACAGTTCAGTCACCCGACACCCTCCCAAGTTGGCGACTATGATGACGTATGATCTACAAATTTGCGTGATGGGTGAGGGGAGGTCCTAATGACGTAACCATGCTTACGCTGATGGGGTAATACCTCATTTCGAGAGGGCGCAGCTAACCGATGAGTTTAAAGAAAAAACGCAAACTAAGTCTCACACAAAGCAATCGCCTCAACTGATAAGGAGAAGAGAGAGAGAGGGGGGGGGATGGAAGAATTTGAAAAAGAGTTACAGCAGGACCCGCAGCGGGGTCTTTATAAACCACAAAATCAAACACAGCAAAGTCGCTTTCACAAATGCATGCACATACAAAGAAAATATTCAGCAAAATAAACCCAACTCCGTCTTGGAGTAAAAAGCATTTACTAAGTCCCTAACACCTGCCCAGGCACGCTACGGTCACCCTGTGGGTGAAAAGAAATAAAAAGAAGGGAAAACTTTCTTTACTTTGACGTTGATTCAGGAGTGAAGTCCCAGCTCCGAGTGCAGGAACACTCGAGTATAGCAGGAGCGTTCCGAGTCCACGGATTTGGTTCCACTCGGCGGTCGGTCCTTCAGTCTGTGAGGAAACGGGAGGAAAGTCCCTTCGTCCTTCTTCTGGGCTATCAGACGCTTTGTTCGGCCAAAAACAAAAGCGGGGTCCTCGTTCGATCACTGGGAGATAAGGTGGCTCTCAGTCTTGATCCGAGGGAATTCAAAAGTACTTTTAGAGTCGACCTCCTGCTATAATTAATGCAGGGATACGTTTGCTTCAACAACCTTCAGTCCAGCGAAGTTATCGAGCACGTGGCGTGGGATTACCCCAACGAAGTGAAACAGCTGTGTGTCTTCACAGGTTGGCGGTGTGCCAGGGAAGAAGGCAGATTGTCGTGCGTGACCGCAATAGATACATTTTCCCTAGTAACGTTATCTCTCCTCTCCGTTGTTAGGGCGGCGGCTATTTTTGGGCCGTGTTGCATGATGGGAGTTGGTGGCCATTTTGACCACACTGCATCATGGGAAATGCAGTCCATCACATCCCGAATTAAAGCAGTTTCGTCACGTCTGAACTGGCATTACATACCCCTCTTTAGCTTTGAAGATTGGGATGCTGGTCACAGTCTTTAAAGCAACAACCAAGTCCAGTCTGGCGCGACGAAAATCTGTTGTGCATGAGTGGAATAACCTAATTGTCTTTCTAGTAGTCCTTTGGGATTCATGCAGTTCAGTTCATCATCCAAGAGGAGAAAAAAAACAAAGCATTCATTGTTATTTCAATCTCTGAGTCATACTTGTCAACGTCAAGGTGATACAGAACCATGTTTCCAATGTGGACTACAGCATCTTTAGGTGGGGAACAGAAAATGGTTTGGTTGGGCAGTTTTAGTCTAGTAACTGTGTCGTGCTGCTCGTAAAATAACAGGACTTCTGCCTCTGGGGTGCTAACGAGCCAGCGGTTACCTGCCCGCTCAATTTTGGTTTCCACACCTGCATCTTTAAGGGTCATTCTAGCCTGACAGTTTTGTTCAGGGGATTCATTCCTTAGACCACACAGGTAATTGGTAACGTCTCTGATAAATGGATTGCTTGGACATACCCAGTGGATGTCCTTGGTTTTGGTACACAAATCCAAATTTGGGACTAAATAAAGTTTGGGGTCAGCATCATGATAGGCCAACATTGAGGGGGTTTGTAGGTGTACGTGGGTCTCACCTTGCCAAAAACCAACATTCAATACTGATTTAATCCTATACACATTAGCTCTTTCAATGATGAGAAGGTTTAGCATAAATCATATCTCCAAGTTGTCAGGATTTACAAATATTGGAATTGCACTACCTAGGCTGTAAGCCAGGTGTGTTTGTGGTGGTTGCAGTGTTTCACTAGAAGCAGATTTGAGAACCTTTTCAACCAAATTAGGACCAGGGGAAGCTTTATGCCCCAGCCCTTGCCATGGCTGCTTGCATGTCCTTTCAACATGCTGACCACGGTGCGGTTCTTTCGCTCTACCTGTCCCGATGACTGTGGGTAATAGGGGATGTGGAATTTAACTTCCACGCCCAACATGTCGAAAAGCGCAGTCATAATGTTTGACGTGTAATGCGTTCCTTTGTCCGAGTCGATGGACAGGGGAAGGCCCCACCGGCTGAAAACATGATTTAGCAGCAGGACTGCTGTGGTGACAGCGGTGTCATTCGGTGCCGGCAAACATTCGACCCATTCTGTGAAGCTGCCTGTTATTGTCAAAAGATATCTCTTACCTCTTGACGATTTGAGGGACTGGACCGTTCTGGTCAGTCTGCAAATGTGACCATGGAAATGTAACCCCCCTTTGCTGAATCAGGGCTCGGTCTAGTGGTCATGTGGGTTGTAACTGGCAGCAGGTTAAGCAGCCTTGTACATACTCCTGGTTGTCCTGGGCCGTTGAAGGCCGGGACGTCACCTGTTGGGGAGTTGTCAGATTAGCTTTGCAGCTTCTGTGTCCTCCTACTGGTGAGTCATGGATGTGTGTCAATGTGATCCCAAGTTTGTTTGAATCTTTGGGCTGAATGGGCTGAAACTCATGGAGCAACTCTTTAAGTGCTGTTTCCTGCGTTTCAGTGGTCAGTGCATCAGCTTTTCCCAGCTGCTGCATAATTTCTGTTTTGAAACCAGGGTAGGGCTCAGTGTGTGAGTCCCGGTTCTGTTGGGTTGGTTGCTATCGCATACATCAACAGGTTTCCTTCAGCTTCAAGCGTAGCACCACAAATGGATCCAGCAGGCCGAGCTTCATGTCGCCTGATTTGGATCATGTTGGAAGGAAAAGTAAACACGGTGTCTGGAGAGTCCTGTCTGCCGGTCAAGGATAAGGGCAGGTCTCCAATGACGGGAATGCTCAGCTCAAGGTCGTGGAAAGAGCTTTCGATGAGCACCCCAAGAGGTTTCTTCACCACCACTTGGGTCGGCATGTGGGTTGGATTCTCCACTAAAAGGTAAGCTGAGCAGTTGTTCAGCTTAAGCAGGGGTGTGCCCCGGATGACCAGGTTGGATTCCTGGAAGTAAGAAAGGGGTTGGAGGAAAACCTGTGTGCTCTGTATTTGTTGTCCTTTCAGGATGGCTAATCTAATAGGTACACCTGCAGTCTGTGGTGGTATTAGCATGTTTGTCTCGCTAGCCACCTGGCAAGCCTGTGGGATGGTCTGCCCTGATCGCATGGCTTCAGGGGTGCCCAGGAAGGAACTTGGGGTCACGTGAGCTTGGGCCCACAGGACCTGGTTACAAGTGTCCAGCTGTGCACCCAGCCGTACCAGAAGATCAGCACCAACAAATACTGGAGGATGTAAATTCTCCACAATGCTGAAAGGATGAGAGAGCTGTCTTGTGCCAATCTGTGCATAAAGTATGCACACACCCGTTGCTTTCAGAAGCCGGCGAGGCCAGTCTGCTGAGAGCAGGTAGTGGCTGTGTTTTGTTTCAGCCAGATGGGGCTTTTCACGGCACAGAGAGCTGTACAGATCTCTGCTGATTGCAGACTTCTCCGACCAAGTAGCCAGCAGCACATCTGGCATGAATGTGCTTTCCAGGTGCACACCTTCGGCCACTCTGGGGTTATAGGGTTCAACTCCAGAGTTTTAGTGAGCAGAGGAAAGATGTATGGCTGCAGAGAGAAGTTCTCTGATCGCTGAGAAGCGGTGGTGTGTCAGAGGATTTGGAAATCGGCTCTGTTGAAGGCAGAAATGGTGCTAAAAGTTCTTTGGGCTCTTCTGAGCAGGTCACCTGGTGGATAGGGACGCACGGTCCACTTCCAGAAGTAAGAGGCTTGGGAGTCCCCACTTGGGCCCAAAGATGACCATGATTGCAGTCGATGAGTGGAGCTAACCTGTTCAACAGATCCTGACCCACAAGAAAAGGTTGTGTGTCCAAAGTACAGATGTAGATGGGATGCACCAGGGTCATGTCACGGAAAGTGATGTCTAACCACGCCCGTTTGGTGATGCATGACTGATTCTGAGTGTAGCTGGTAATGCCCACGTTACAGGTCTCCACCTGGAACGGTTTCCCAAGAGACACCATAGCTCTGGTCACCTCATCAAATAAATCTGAGCACATCAGACTGATCTCGGAACCCGTGTCTAAAAGAGCATTTGCAGTCACACATCCTCCGATAACTGTTGAGCAGTATAAGCGATGCCATTTTCATGATGGTTTAGCTCACCAGAAACCTTAGAAAAGGGGTTTTTCGGTTGGTTCCCCCCCTTAATCAGATAAACTCTGTTAGAAGGGGGAGCCTGGTCCACGCCTAGTCATGCTGACAGGGGTTTTGGGCCTGGTTTCCCAGGAGGGTCGACAGGATTAGATGGTGGCTGGGACGGCTGCGGCGCTATCTGACGCACTGTTTCGGCTAGCAACCTGCGAAAAGTCTCCTCCATCTCCTTTCTCATTGACTCCTCTGTGCCCAGGTTCCAGCCTTTGTTGTCATGTGTGCTTTTCGGCTTTTCCAACCTGTCGGTTTGCTTACCGTATTGGGCTGGATCCGGCCTGTGCCGCTTTTGAAACCTCTCACCTTCCATGCTGTCATGCTGACCTCTCCTATCCTGAGAAGCTTTCTTCTACTGCGGCTCAAAACCATGTTGCTTCTTGGACCCAAACCTAGTTTTAGGTTTGACGGGAGGCATCTCATGTCCCTCCAGACCTCAGCTCTTTTCTGGTTCGGTCTGAATCTGTAGAACCTTTTTATCACTGTTGGCTCCTTTGTTGGGCCGGACACGTGTTTCCCATGCAACCTGCGTGTATTTCCTGATTTCCTGCATGGTAAGTCTCTTGGTTCTACAATGCATGGTAACCTCATAACGCACGCTTTCATGAAGGTTGTGGAGGAACAAAGATTTGAAAGTGTGGTCTTCCTCCAAGCCGGGAGCATTTCGTCCCTGAAAGTAAGCAGCCCGCAAACGGCGGTAGTACTCCTTGGGTGCTTCAATTCTCTTTTGCTGAATTGCAAAAGCTTCAAGAGTCGCAGAAGCTGGGTCTGTAAACACAGAATATTCTTCTCTTAAAGCCTGACAAAGAGCTGAATAACGGTCACGTGTAGCTGGGGGGAGGCTTTCTATGAAAACATGGACACTTCTGGACGTGGTTTTCCAGATAAGCCTCAACTTTTCTCGAGCAGAGGGGTTATATAAGTCTAGCAGACAGCGCTCTACCTCTCTGAGATAGTCATCAATGGTGGATTCTGTATTGCTAGGATCAAAATGCTCTATGTCTCGGGCCAGGGACTCAAGTTGACGCATCTACAGTCCCTGTTCAGGGATCATGGCTGGTCCATCTGAGTCCTCTCCAGAGGACTCCTGCCTGCGATAACCATGATGAAAAGGGGGCTCCAGTTCTGACCTCCTACCTGGGGTGGGGTTCACCTGTGTCCCATGAACGGTGCTCCCGTCGCCCTGGTGGGGGGGAAATATCTTAGCATACAGTGTCAGGGGTCAGATGGGAAGCAGGTGTTGTTCCATGAGTTACATCATGTGAATCAGTCCTATTTCCCGCCCTAAGTTGTATAGGCACTTTTTCCCGAACCACACTGCTACATCTGTCTTGTCCTCCTTCGCTTACCCTTCGTTAAGAAGATGCCTGAGGGCCCAATTCATCGAATGTCCTTCAGGTGTAGTCCCCAAGTTTTCCTTTGGGGTTCTCACATTTAGATCCTTCTGTCTGCAAGCTAATGCGATCCTCCTCTCGCTCCTCCTTGAGATGACAGCTGCCCTGAACACTTCTCTGTTCTAGCTCCCTGACTTTTTCCCCAGCTAAAACACGGCTTTCAGTCTCTCTGTTACGCAGATCAGTTTCTAGCATTAACCTTCAGTGGTATAACGCAGATAATTCACATAGGGCATCTGCCACCAATCTACCCTTTGGCTTACAACAACTGCTAACAACAACTGTTAAGTGGTTTCACTTTAACTGTTAACAGCAACACGCACTATGACTGACACTTTACTGCAGGAAGTGTGTTCAAATACGTGCGTTTAATTAGGCTGCACAGGGGAAAATCAACCCTGCGACTTACAACTCCTATGTTTAGGAACGTTTAATATGCTTGTTTAACTTTTAGAATAATAACTGTGAGTGACATGGACCACTAACCTTTCGGCCAGTAATTAAGTGATAAAGCTGTGGCTTTGTTTGTAATGTAAGTTATTTAAGAACAGGTGCTCTACACATGTGTGGAAAATAGCAAAGTGTTTGGAACTTCAGAGGTGGCAAAGAATGAAAGTTAAAACTGCTAAATTGCAACCTTAGTTACAAAATCACAGCTCAATTTTGACCACTTATGATGAGCAGAAAGGGGAAGAGGTATGAAAAGAAAAGAAAAAAATTACTAAAAAAAAAAAAATTCCCAAAAGGAATAAAAATAAGATATGATAATAAGTTCAAAATAAAAATAAATAAAATTAAATTAAAAGTATCAAAAGGGCGTAACCATAAGGCAAGTTTTTAAGAAACTGACTTTCAAAATGGTCCCTCCAGGACACTGAGCGATCTCAGCTGTCTTTTAAACCGTGACTGCAACTACCTATCCTGGCCACCAGATGGAGGCAGAGTTTCCTTTTTTCACCTCCGGAATATCGCCAAAATTAGAAACATTCTGTCCAGGAGTGATGCTGAAAAACTAGTCCATGCATTTGTTACTTCAAGGCTGGACTATTGTAATTCTTTACTATCAGGAAGTCCACAAAATGCAGTTCAAAGTCTTCAGCTGATCCAAAATGCTGCAGCAAGAGTTCTGATGAAAATCAACCAGAGGGATCATATTTCTCCTGTTTTAGCTTCCCTTCATTGGCTTCCTGTTAAATCAAGAATAGAATTTAAAATTCTCCTTCTAACGTATAAAGCCCTTAATAATCAAGCTCCATCATATATCAGAGCTCTGATTACCCCGTATGTTCCTAACAGAGCACTTCGCTCTCAGACTGCAGGTCTGCTGGTGGTTCCTAGAGTCTCTAAAAGTAGAATGGGAGGCAGATCCTTTAGCTATCAGGCTCTTCTCCTGTGGAACCAACTCCCAGTTTTGGTCCGTGAGTCAGACACCCTATCTATTTTTAAGACTAATGTTAAAACTTTCCTTTTTGACAAAGCTTATAGTTAGAGTGGCTCATACCCTGAGCTATCTCTATTGTTGTGCTGTGATAGGCCTAGGCTGCTGGAGGACATCAGGGTCTAATTTTCTCACTCTACTGATTTCTACTGTTCTTCAGTCTACTGTTCTCCAGTTTTGCATTGTATTACATTGAAATGACTGTCGTCATTTCAGCTTTTAACTTTTGCTCTCTCTCTTTTTCTTCATAGTAGGTACAACTGGTCTGGCGTTCTGTTAACTGTGACATCATCCAGAGAAGACGGCTCACCCGCTACTTCCATCTAATGTAGAACAGATTACTAGATCAATGTGTGCTTCTGTGCTTTTTTGTTTCTCTTGTTGTGTCTCTGTTCTGTCTTCTGTAACCCCAGTCGGTCGAGGCAGATGACTGTTCATACTGAGCCTGGTTCTGCCGGAGGTTTTTCCTTCCCGTTAATGGGTGGTTTTTCTTCCCACTGTCGCTTCATGCTTGCTCAGTATGAGGGATTGCAGCAAAGCCATGGACAATGCAGATGACTCTTCCTGTGGCTCTACGCTTCCCCAGGAGTGAATGCTGCTTGTCGGGACTTTGAAGCAATCAACTGGTTTCCTTATATAGGACATTTTTGACCAATCTGTATAATCTGACCCAATCTGTATAATATGATTGAACTTGACTTTGTAAAGTGCCTTGAGATGACATGTTTCATGATTTGGCGCTATATAAATAAAATTGAATTGAATTGAATTGAATTAATTACACACAATGTCCAGCAGATGGGAAATTGTGTCCCTCATCTAAACAATAATGCTGCAATTACACACAACGTCCACCAGATGGAGGAAAGGTCTCTCTTTTCAAAGCAGAACACGACACAGACAATGATTGATCGGTAGCAGACGCTGGATTGTGATGACTGTTTCGATATAGCTGACTTCCAGTCCAGAATTCAATATTCAAACTAGGGCTGGACGATAATTCAATAACAATATATATCGATCGATAGACGTGTGGCGCGATAGAAAAAAAAAGGGTCGATAAAAATTTGACAGAACTGTTGGAGTCATGGGGTCTGAATGAAGAAAAACACGTGTGCATTACAACTGATAGCGGTGCTAACATCGTGAAAGCCACAGCACTCAATCACGGGACTCGGCTTCGGTGTTTTGGGTACCGTCTACACTCTGCCATCGCTGAGTAGTTTTTTACTGAATTAAATTAGAATCAGCTTTATTAACCAGGGTTTGGCACACAAACCAAATGTCTGAAGAATTATGATATAGTGTAAAACTTGAAAGTTATCACGATAAATACTAAAATTTAAATTATTAACATTTAAAATAATGTGTAAGAAATATCATTATGGTCCATGGTTTAAAAGTTATGATTTAAAACATGGCGTTTAATAATACAAATTATGGCTTGCTTGTCTTTTTAAATAACTTTTAAAATCTTCATTTAAGGTGCAGCATCCAAAGACAAGCGAGTGGAAAGGGCTGTTGCTGTGTGCAAAAAAGTTGTGGCAGCATTTAGCTATTCCTGGAAAAAGAAGAGAGATCTGGCTGAGGCTCAAATAGAGTTTGGGGTCCCCACTCACAAACTATGCACAGAGTCTGCAACCAGATGGGGCTCTCGACAAAAAATGATAGCAAGAGTGCTGGAGCAACAGAAGCCCATCTCCAAAGTCCTGGCTGCAGACAAACAGACACGGCACCTGGTACCGCAGTGGCAGGACATAGAGGTCTGGGAGTCTATGAATGAAGCGTTAGGTCCTCTGGTGGACTTAACAGACAGCCTCTCTGGAGAGTCATATGTCACTGTGTCATATGTAAAGCCTGTGCTCCATCTGCTCCGTTCTCAACACCGGCATGTGAGTGAAGAAGACACAACACTCACAAAAGAAATGAAGACCAAAATCATGGCATACCTTGATGAAAAATATTCAGATCCTGACACAGAAAACATGCTTGACATAGCTACCTTGGTTGACCCCAGATTCAAGTTGGCATATACTAAGGAAGACAGAGTTGAAACCATCAAAACAAGAGCAGTGTCTGAAATCATGGATGCTGGCCAATTCCACGCAGGGGCTACGGAAGTACCAGGTGGGTTGATAAAGATTGCTTCCTTTTAAACTAATGGAAGTTTTTCATTTAGTTATTAAAATCCTTTACTTTAAAAAAGTATACATTAATTATAATCTGTGTCCAAGTGGCATATGGAAAACTACATATGTACTAAAAACATGTAGAACATGTAGAATTATTTTGTTTTAATACATAAAACTTTTTGTCTTTAGAACTTATTCGTGCACCCCTCTGTCTCAGAATCCCCCCGGCCACCCTCTGTTACAGGTGCAGTGTCAACAGGTACAGAAGATGGCAGTGGAGAACATAAACCAGCTGGGAAAAAGCAGCGGAAATCGTTGGGGAGCTTCTTCAAGAAACAGTACCCTACTGCCTCAAAACATCTCACTGAAAAGGAAAAGGTAGAAAGCGAGTTGGAGAGATATTTGGAATCACCAGATGCAGACTCTGAATGTAACCCGTTGCTGTGGTGAAAGGACAGTGAGCATCCATTTCCAAGACTAAGCCTACTTGCTAGAAAGTACTTATGTATCCCAGCCACCAGCTCCCCTTCTGAACGGATTTTCAGTTCTGGAGGGAATGTTGTGACGTGCACCAGGGCTGCCTTAAAACCTCATAAAGTGAACCAACTTGTATTCCTTGCTAACAATTTGAGTTGAATAACATGTGAAAGCCAGCCCTACTCTTTGTACTTTATATATATATATATATATATATATATATATATATATATATATATATATATATATATATGGAGGGTCTGCCTGCGCTCTTTTCATTGAAAATATCCATTTTTTTCTTCGTCCTTCGTCCTTCGGTAAACGACAGAAACATACATCCAACGATTTGGAATGCCTCTGTGTGCAACCGGGAGCGCAACAAGTCGTAGGCATTGCTTAGATTCCAAAAATAAACGAAGTAAAAGTACGCTCTAAATCACCCGTTTTGTCATGTTGTAGACGAGAGCAGCTCTGTTTTTTGCCAACCACAGTGCCCGGATGTAGCGCTGACGTCACGCATGACCTACCCTATAGGTAAAGATAACCACGCCCCCCCCCCCAACCACAAACCTACCCCACACAGGTCCCTGCAGTAAATGCATCTTTCTTTTGTGTTCCTAGAATGCTGTGTTTCAAAAACAACTGATAGCAAAAAACATGTTTTTTATTGTATTTCTTTTAACAAAGTACATTCATAAAAAAGGCCTATTCATAAAATATCCATCCAAATATTTCCATCTTACATGCTACTTTTACTGAAACATCACGGACAGAGGGCTTAGTTTTAAAATTGAGCTGTCATTAAAGCAAATTCATAAACAATTGTTTTCAACAGCAGACAAACTGAACTAAACAGATGCCAATGTCAAACTGAACTCACGTCAACAGGAGACGTTAACTGAAATAATAATAAAAAAAGATAACCTGAATTTAACAAACGTCAACATATTCCATATTCCAATCTACTTTTTAGGCTAATTATACACAATTTAGACCTAGTGCTATTTTATTAGTTGTTATCTCTTATCTGATGTATTTCTGATGTTTGGCACTTTGTTTTACCTCGTGTTAAAGTGCTCTTTAAATAATTATGACATTCATGATGATTATGATCAAAATAAACTTTTCCATCACCTCCCAGAAGCTGGAAAGAAAAGAGACAAAAACATTTCGTCTCTTTTTTACACCTCACTTACTAACTCTAATATTTTAGTCTAAATACTTTAGCCTAAATATTTTAGGCTAAAATATTACACTTTTTATTTGTTTTTCTTCAATCCCTCTGTGATGTTTAGTAATTTCTGCCGAAGGCTGCAGCATTTTGATTTAATTCATCTGAATGCAGTATTTGCAAGCCATACTCTGTTTGGATGAAAAAAAACCTGCCGACTGCCTACACAACAAAGCAGTCGTTTTAACGAGTAAAACCTAGGCTAACGCATGTCTCTTTGACAGCGAAACAGCGGCGGACTATGCAAGCTTGCCCTACTGCGTACCACGTGATGTGACGTCATTGTGACGTTATGTTTCTAAAAATAGCTCGCTCGCGGTACGCTAATGCAAGTGCGGTATTTCTCCCACAGACCACCAGGGCGGCCGAGAAAACCTTTGTTCGACCTGAAATGACTCATTTAATCATCCAAAACGGTATGGAGCACATTAATTTACTGAAAAATGTTGCATAGTATGCCTTTAACAGTAGCAAGAACAGAGTGGCTCAAGTTGGAAGGACCTCCTTGAAAAGTCGAGGAGAGACAGCATCGTATAGAGAGCCTGCAGGCTTTAAACTACCGACAATCTTATTTAAAGAAGACAGAGTCACAGGCTCAAACTGGTTAAAAACAGCCGAGCGAGTAACAGAGATTGATGGGTCAGCACCAGAATATGGAATTGAAGCTCTAGTTGATGTAATCTTTTCAATTAAGAAATTAAGAAATTTTTGACACACAGCAGCAGATGCATTAATCTGGGGCACATTAAGAACACTATCAATAGTCCTGAACAAAACACAAGAATTGTGGTGGTTTGCTGCGAGGCCGGGTAGGCAAAGGGAGCCAGGGCTGGCGAATGAACGCTGGGGTTGCAGGGAGCTGGCAGCTCAGCAGTGAGGGCTCTCGCTGCTTGGAGAAAGGCTGGCTGGGCACGAAGAGGGAGAGCTAGGCAGGCGTGAGCCGAAGGAGACGGCGTGGAAGGCCACGAGGTAAATAGGTAGGTGAAGGAAGAGGTAGAAGGCGTTCCAGCGGGGAAAAGCTGGCTGGGGAGGGTTTAAGTAGCTGGTGGACAGGTGGACTAAGTAAACCTATTTAGAGGCAGCAGGTGGAAGCGAGCTGGAGTGGAGTGATGACTGGGGGTAACTGGGCTGGATGCGAGGTGGAAAAGTCTGGAAAATGTCCCAAGTAAAACAGGCCCAAAACTGTACCATGACAGTTTGCTGCTACTTGTCTGCCTGTTTTTATTTATTTATTTATTTTGGGGGGGGGGGGGGGTTGGTTGTTTTGTTACACAATTGGAATTGTATTGGAACCCAATGCAATACAATATTCCTTGTTTGTACCCACAAACCTGGCAAGGAAAGTTGATTGTGAGTCTAATTATCCTTCTACTGTTCTCTCAGATAGAAAATACTGGATTAGTGCTTCCTTGTCCCCTATGTGTATTTGCTTATGGCAGATGGCTGTTCATAATGAGCCTGGTTCTGCTGGAGCTTTCTTCCTTTGAAGGGGGAGTTTTCCCTTCCACTGTCGCTACATGCATGCTCTGCATGCTGGATTGCTGCAAAGTCAATGACACCATGCAGCGACTGTCCACTGTTGCTAGACAGTCAATGACACAATGCAATCTGCTGGGTTTCCCTAGACAGAAAACTTTTAACCAATCTGTCTGTATGATCCAATAGAACTGACTTTGGTTAATGCCTTCAGATGACATGGACTGTGAATATAACAAAAACTGAATGGAACTGAATAATGTGAAACATTGCTGGAATACTTGAACATACATCATACACATTCACAAACACACTTTGCTTACAACCTCACGTGGATATGTGGCTTGTCTTGTTAATCTACTATCAAAGTGAGGAAAAGATTTGTGCATCAAAAAAGGGACTGTATGAGCATGAGACATCTGATGCAGAGAAAAGCAAGCAAAATAAAACAGTGTTTGAACTCTGCGAGACACAGCATCTGAATCATTCCAATAAATATCACTGGAACATCTGCCTGGGAGATCTCAGTCTTGTCTGTGAAATTCTTGTCTTCTTCCTTCAGTCAGAGTTGAGTATTGCACTTTAAACCAATTTCATCTACGAGATAATTTAATACTTCAACATTTATGTTTGTATTGTTACAAAATCCAATAGGTAAATCACAGACAAGAGGCTGATGCAAGACATTGAAAACCTTTTTGTTAAAATGGGTTGTACTGGAACAAATCTTGTTTTTCTTTTTCTCTGTCTGTTTGCTTCCAATTACTAATGCTTAAGACCCAAAATATCAACAATGTCTCAGCAAGGATAACTTAATGTGGGTTGTCTGTGTGTACATGTTACTAAATTCTAGAGGTTTTCTACTATATTAGAAAACCTCTAGCCCCTATATACAGTCGCCCCTATATATAGGGGCGACTGTGGCTTGGTGGGTTGAGTAGTCGTCTGGCAATCTGAGGGTTGTGGGTTCGATTCCAGCTTCCCCCTGCCACATGTCGATGTGCCCCTGGGCAAGGCACTTAACCCCAAGTTGCCTACCGAGCTGCGTCTCGGTGTATAAATGTGTGTGCGTTAGTGAGAGCGACTGGGTGAATGTGGCTATAGTGTACAGCGCTTTGGGTGGTCAACATGACTGGAAAAGCGCTATATAAGTTCAGTCCATTTACCATTTACCAGATATTAATTGCATCATGGCTCAGATATAGACAGATTAAATTGTGTCAATCGCATTGTTTCCTTATGGAAATGGGTCCAAGGAGATATTTATCGGCCTGCATTGTGGCCAGTTTGGCGCCCGCTACATCACACTTGACCAACTGTACACACATTTGGAATCTGTCCACCTTCACCATCTCAATTCCACAATGCATCTCATTTAACACGTCTGACGTGACAAAACCATTGAAACTATGGTCCGATTGGTTTAACAAAGGATGTCCACTTATAGCAAAAGATACAGCAGAGTATGCTTTACTGCAGAAATATTTTATTTCTTTTTTGTGTTTTTGTTCTTTGATCAGCCAAATTTATTTGGCCGTTCAGCTTGGAAAGCAGATTAAACCTTTAATGTCCCATTAATTTAGTAATTCAAACAGCAAGAAAAGCTAAATGAGAAAGGAGAGGAAGAGTTTAGAAGGGTTGTACATTTTCAAAATTCATTGTTGACTTAATGATAAGACCAGCAGCAAAAACTGGCTGTAGTTCTATTTTAAAAGTTGTAAAATTGTAAAATTTTCTACATTTCAAAAATAATATGAAAGCAAATCCCATATGTAAAAAAATTAACAAAATTAATTATGACTTTATGTTCAACATTTGAAATTTCATTGGATATTTTGATTTGTCTTTCACACAGAATCATTTCCAGGAAATCAAGTAAAAACAGTAGTTTTATCTGGTTACTAAATACATATTTGGGTGACTATTTGAATATTTTTGTGGGTAAAGAGTGGGGAAGTTTGAGTGATCGTCTGATAATGAACGTAGCAGCAAAAACCAACAAGTCCATCTAGTCATCTAAGATAATATTTTGTGAGGCATGCTCCAAGTTGCTGCAAATATTTTATCTTGACATGCAGAGTTTCATTACTAACACTCAAGTAAATAAACCTTGCCTGGAATTAGCGTTATAGGGGACTGTCAAAACTTGGCAGCAACACATATTCAAATTAATTTTTATTTTACCTTTTGACACAAAAAGTTTTCAAAAGGTATCCCACGTATCTAAATTGGAAGGTTTACAGTACACAGAGCTATCTTTTCCAAGTGGAAAATATTGAAATATAAAACTTTGAATGGACTGTAAAACTAGCAGGTGAGAAAATCTAATTGCAATGATAATAGTGTAAAAAATTATTTTAAATGGGAGTCAACAGTGAGAAAAATGACACCGGTTGCTCCAATTTTTAAAAGGAATGTCTTTTAGTCATGAATATTTTCAATTCAGCCCAAAATAAAGAACTTGGCCAGTTTGCATCACAACATCCACATTTTGCAAATATAAAATACATACATAGATAAAAAAACAAGGTGAAAGGACCCTTTGTCACGTTCTGTTCTGGTTTATGTTTAAGGTATTTTGCCCTCCTTCCTTAGGTCTCTGGTTGCTTTGAGTTTTGTTTTGTCTAGGTTCTTGTTTACTGTTTAGTTTATCCTGTTTTGTCATCAGTTTTAGTCTTAGCTTTATTTTCTGTTTTAGGTTTGTACTCCAGGGTTGTTTTGTTCTTTATTAGATCGTGTGTAGTTTGTTTCTGTCCACTTGTCTTGTCAGCTATTTAGATTTGTCTGATGTGTTCTTGTTTTGAGCCTCAGCACTGATGTCTGGTCTAATTACTTACTCTGCACACCTGCTGCAATCACCTCTCACCGGTTTCACCTGCCTCCACCTCCATATAAACTGCTGGGACCAGACATCAGTGCCAGGTCGTCTGTTTGAGTATGGGTGAGTCTCCTCCTGCAAGTTTTGTTTATTGGTTTACTTTTGGATTTTTGTCCCCAGAGATCTGAGCCACCCTGTTTCTGTCTGTTCCTGCCTTGTCTGCCCAACTGGACTGTTTGTTTCTCTGCCCTTTTTGGTTTTTGGATTTTGTTAATAAATATTATTTTACCGAACCTCTGCTGGGGTCCGTTCTTCGTACGTCGCTAACTCAGTTAGCAGGATTTCATTGTTGACGATTTGGCATGATCTTGGATCGTTTGGTTCTTCGAAAGACTTCCTGCACTTGTTGTCATAGCAACAAGTGCGCCAGCTTGAGCCTGCTCCAGAGCAGGCTTATTTCATGTAAACAAGATTAGATCACGGCTGTATAAGCGGAGGAGATGGGAAGTCTGTCGTAGCCATGTCCATTTTTACGACAGCAACCTGTTGCGGAAGGTGTAAGAATAATTTGCAGAGTTTTTCGAATTAATCGCGTATTGCGCAATAGAGAGGATCCTTTAGCGCAGCGTGACAGTGTAACTGTAGAGAGATTTTTCTTGGTGGCTGTTATAAACAGACAAACACATCATTTAACAGTGGCTTTTAAAGAGGAAAAAGTGGTGTTGGAGCCATAAATCTAAAATATTTAAGTTATTTGTATGATGGTTTGCTTTTTATTTTTATCATATTCATTAAGAAGATTTGTTCGGGCCATTTTATTGTGAAGTTTAGTTTACTTTGAAAGGCTTGCTTCCTGTCGAGCCGTATATTGTATTAGAAAAAACTATGGATGGATTATCTAGACACGGAGCGATACAGTTTTACCGTGTAAACTGTGGATGACTTGGAAAAGGAAGATTTTCATTTTTTATGGATAAAGATTGTTCAATTCAATTCAATTCAATTCAATTTTATTTATATAGCGCCAAATCATGAAACATGTCATCTCAAGGCACTTTACAAAGTCAAGTTCAATCATATTATACAGATTGGGTCAGATTATACAGATTGGTCAAAAATTTCCTATATAAGGAAACCAGTTGATTGCATCAAAGTCCCGACAAGCAGCATTCACTCCTGGGGAACCGTAGAGCCACAGGAAGAGTCATCTGCATTGTACATGGCTTTGCTGCAATCCCTCATACTGAGCAAGCATGAAGCGACAGTGGGAAGAAAAACCACCCATTAACGGGAAAAAAAACCTCCGGCAGAACCGGGCTCAGTATGAACGGTCATCTGCCTCGACCGACTGGGGTTACAGAAGACAGAACAGAGACACAACAAGAGAAACAAAAAAGCACAGAAGCACACATTGATCTAGTAATCTGTTCTACATTAGATGGTAGTAGCGGGTGAGTCGTCTTCTCTGGATGATGTCAAAGTTAACAGAACGCCAGACCAGGTGTACCTACTATGAAGAGAAAAGAGAGAGAACAGAAAGTTAAAGCAGAAATGACAACACATAATGCATAATTGAAGAACAGTAGAACTCAATATAGTGAGAAAATTAGATCCTGATATACTCCAGTAACCTAAGCCTATAGCAGTAAAACTATAAAGGTAGCTGAGAGTAACATGAGTCACTAGTTATAATTTTTGTCAAAAAGAAAAGTTTTAAGCCTAGTCTTAAAAGTAGACAGGGTGTCTGCCTCACGGACCAAAACTGGGAGTTGGTTCCACAGGAGAGGAGCCTGATAGCTAAAGGATCTGCCTCCCATTCTACTTTTAGAGACTCTAGGAACCACCAGCAGACCTGCAGTCTGAGAGCGAAGTGCTCTGTTAGGAACATACGGGGTAATCAGAGCTCTGATATATGATGGAGCTTGATTATTAAGGGCTTTATACGTTAGAAGAAGAATTTTAAATTCTATTCTTGATTTAACAGGAAGCCAATGAAGGGAAGCTAAAATTGGAGAAATATGATCCCTCTTGTTGATTTTCATCAGAACTCTTGCTGCAGCATTTTGGATCAGCTGAAGGCTTTGAACTGCATTTTGTGGACTTCCTGATAGTAAAGAATTACAATAGTCCAGCCTTGAAGTAACAAATGCATGGACTAGTTTTTCAGCATCACTCCTGGACAGAATGTTTCTAATTTTGGCGATATTCCGGAGGTGAAAAAAGGAAACTCTGGAAACCTGTTTAATATGGGATTTAAATGACATGTCTTGGTCAAAAATAACACCAAGATTTTTTACTTTATTACCAGAGGCCAGGTTAATGCCACCCAGATTAAGTGATTGGTTAAGAAGTTTATTTTTTGAGGACTCTGGCCCAAAGATTAAAACTTCGGTCTTGTCAGAATTTAGATGCAGGAAATTTAAAGTCATCCAGCTTTTGATGTCATCAAGACATGACTGCAGTCGAAGTAATTGATTGGATTCATCAGGATTTATGGATAAATATAGCTGAGTATCATCAGCATAACAGTGGAAATTAATCCCATGCTGTCTGATAATTTTGCCAATCGGAAGCATATATATAGTAAAGAGAATTGGTCCAAGGACTGAACCCTGTGGTACTCCACAGGTGACCCTAGAGTTTGAGGAAGATTTATTATTAACATGAACAAATTGGAATCTGTCTGACAGATAAGATTTAAACCAGCCTAATGCTTTCCCCTTAATCCCTACAGTATGTTCAAGTCTTTGTAGGAGAATATTGTGATCAACTGTATCAAACGCAGCACTGAGATCTAACAGGACAAGTATAGACACAAGTCCATTATCTGAGGCCATGAGAATATCATTAGTGACCTTCACCAGAGCTGTTTCAGTGCTATGATGAGCTCTGAAGCCTGACTGAAACTCCTCAAGTAGGTCATTACTTTGTAAATGTTCACAAAGTTGATTAGCAACTACTTTCTCAAGAATTTTAGATAAGAAAAGAAGATTAGATATAGGTCTGTAATTTACTAACTCATCTTGATCAAGAGAAGGTTTCTTAAGTAAAGGTTTAATAACAGCTACTTTCAAAACCTGTGGTACATATCCATTTACCAAGGATACATTAATCATGTCTAAAATAGTGCCACTGATCAAAGGGAATATCTCCTTAAACAACTTGGTTGGGATTGGGTCTAACATACAGGTAGAAGGTTTAGATAAAGCTAAAATTTTAGATAGCTCAGAAAGCTCTACTGCTTCTAAACAGTTCAAACACTGCGCAGATTCTAAAGATTCCTCCAATGCTGCCTCACTTACTGAGGACGAGGTAATCATGTTTGGGAGGATGCCAATTATTTTATTTTTAATGGCATCAATTTTATTTATGAAGAATCCCATAAAATCATTACTACTAAGAGCTAAGGGAATGGATGGATCAACAGAGCTGTGGCTCTGGGTAAGTTTGGCAACTGTACTAAAGAGAAATCTAGGATTATTCTTATTCTCCTCAATTAATGATGAAAAATATGCTGCTCTAACTCTGCGAAGGGTCTTGTTATACAACAATAGTCTGTCCCTCCAGATTAAGTAGGATTCCTCTTGGTGTGTAGAGCGCCATTTTCTCTCCAATTTCCTAACATTGTGCTTCAAGGAACGCAGCTCTGAATTAAACCAAGGAGCCAGCTTCCTGTGAATAATCACCTTCTTTTTCAAGGGAGCTACATTGTCTAATGCAGAACGCAATGAGGAAGTCACATTGTTAGCAAAGGTATCGATTTGTGAATGGGAAGAAACAGCAATGCTGCCATCTACAGGGCATTTCTGCAATACTGAGGATATTAAGAAGGGGACAGACTCTTTAAGTTTTGATACAGCATTATCCGATAAAAATCTACTATAATGGAACCCTCTTTTGGGGGTGGAGAATTCAGTTAGATTAAACTCAAATGTTATTAAAAAATGATCAGACAGGACAGGGTTGTGAGAGAATACTGTTAATTCTTCACAATCAATGCCATATGTCAGAACAAGGTCTAAAGTATGGAGCCGAGAGTGCGTCGGTTCATGCACATTTTGAGCAAAACCAATTGAATCTAGGATAGTTTTAAAGGCTACACTAAGGTTATCACATTCAGTGTCAACATGGATGTTAAAATCACCCACTATAATAACCTTATCAGTATTTAACACCAAATCAGATAAGAAATCTGACAACTCATCCAAAAACTGAGTGTAAGGGCCTGGTGGACGATACAAAACAACAAACAGAAGAGGTTTTATTGCTTTGCAGTTTGGATGAGGGAAACTGAGGGTTAAATGTTCAAAAGAACTGTAATTATTAGTTGGCCTGGGACTAATTAATAAATCAGACTGAAAGATAGTTGCCACTCCTCCTCCTCTTCCCACAGATCTGGGAATGTGGAAATTTGAATAACTGGAGGGGGTTGACTCATTTATACTAACGTAGTCCTCTTGTAGCCAGGTTTCTGTGAGACAAAACAAATCAATCTGATTATCAGAAATCAATTCATTAACTAACAAAGTCTTTGGAGGGAGAGACCTTATATTTAATAGACCACATTTTATTATTTTATTTTTAGGTTCAAGGTGAACCATATTGATTTTTATTAGGTTTTTATGATTTGTTCCTTTTAGATCAGTTTTTGATCTGTTAAGTTTTGGCCGTGGGAAAGACACCGTCTCAATAGGATAATGGGTGGGTAACAGTACAGAAGCTGCAGAGAGGTGTGTTAAACTACGGCTCTGCTTCCTGGTCTGGACCCTGGGTTGTCAGCATTTAGGAGAACTAATAAATCCGGCCAGATTCCTAGAAAGAAGAGCTGCACCATCCAAAGTAGGATGGATGCCGTCTCTCCGGATCAGACCAGGTTTTCCCCAGAAAGTTCTCCAGTTATCAATGTAGCCCACGTCGTTTTCTGGACACCACCTAGACAACCAGCGGTTGAATGATGACATGCGGCTAAACATGTCATCACTGGTCAGATCAGGCAGGGGACCAGAGAAAATTACAGAGTCCGACATAGTTTTAGCAAACTCACAAACCGAAGCAACACCAACTTTGGTGACCTCTGATCGGCGTGACCGGGTGTCATTACCGCCAGCGTGAATAACAATTTTGCGGTATTTACGCTTATCCTTAGCCAGTAGTTTTAGGTAGGATTCTATGTCGCCTGTTCTGGCCCCTGGCAGGCATTTAACTATGGTCCCTGGTTTCTTTAGTGCCACATTTCTCATTATGGAGCTGCCAATAATTAAGGTCGGCTCCTCGGCGAGATTGTCGCTCAGAGGGGAAAATTTATTAGAAACGCAGATGGGTTGGTGGTGATCTGGGGTCTGTAATCTAGAGCTATGCTTCCTACGAACCGTCACCCAGCCAGCCTGGTTACCAGGCTGCTCGGGTGCTACTGCTTTAGGTTCGCTACGTGAAGTTACTCTATGCGGCTCCGCGCTAGCAAAAGAGCGGCTATCAGCTGGTTTTTCGACAGCACGGAGCCGGGTCTCCAATTCTGACACCCTCGCCTCCAAAGCTACAAAAACACTACATTTATTACATGTACCATCATCACTAAAGGAGGCAGAGGAATAACTGAACATCTGACACAGAGAGCAGCAGATAGGAGACTTAGTCAGAGCCGAAGAAGCCATTATGAGGCTAAGGCTTGGCTAGCGCTAGGCTAACGCTAGGCTAAAGCTAGGCTAACGCCCTATTATCACGCCAAAGAACAAACCGTGTGAAACACGAGGAGTTCCCAAACGTGATGAGCAGCCACAGACAATGTTTTAAAAGTGCTTATGTTTGGAAACAGATGTTACAGCAAAGAGGTTTAAAGATAAAAAGCGAGAGAGCCTGGAGCAAAGCTCCGTCGTTCACACAGCAACAACAGGAAGTGACGCAATACGCCTTACCGCAAACAGGAAGTCCCCAGGAGCTGAATATCCTGTCCCTTTCCCCTTTCCCTTTAGGTGTTTTGTTTTTTTTGTTAAAATTCCCAGTTTGCACGCGTCCTTTACTTCACGTATCTAAGGAATGACACTGAAATTTGGATCTCTTGACATAACAAGTGCCTTTTTAAAATAAAGTATAATAATTAAAGGCTACCATTTTGTAGAATATTCTTGTACTTCACTTTTACTTGTCCCCATGTTTTAGTGAGTCCCGTGGAGGCTCTGATATAAAAGAACAAAGTAAATATGAAATTATTAAAATGCAAAAATTAATACTGTAGAAAGTGATAGAAACATCTACCATGGACAGTATTTACGCATTAATTTGTCTGCTACTTTTTGCCAGCCCTCTCTCCTGGCTTTAACAGATTTTAGGTGTTTTAATTAATGACTCAAATTCAGCATAACCTTCCATTAAAAGCTCTTGTTCTGCTGGGAAAAAAACTGTGGGCGTTCTTTGGCCATGCTGAACAGCCAATAGCAGCGCTGCTGATCATTGTTTCTACTATCGATACATTTCCCCTTTTAAACAAACGCATGAACGCGCAGTTGTCTCAGATAACTCAATCCAGCCATACTAATCATAAACAACAGGTGTGTTGGAAGAACCCATTTAGCCGGATCATGATTAGCCGGATGAAATCATCTTGGATGTGTCATTTGATCTTGGATGTTTTAAGCAACGTACGAAGAACGGACCCCTGGTCTAGTTGAATTCTGGGTCCTCTGCTCTGATTCATGACACCCTTAGTATCTTTTACAAAACAGCTTTCAAAACATCTGTATGTTAACTGGGCTTTTTTACATTCATGTTAGGATTCCTGAGAACAGCTCTTTAGACGCTGACTAAATCACTAAGTTTTATAAATAAATGCTTAAATTAGATATATTGTACCGTAAACTCCAAAATATGTATCAATCTTTTGTCCTCCAGAAAATTCAAAACACAGGTACAGTTTTGCCTGCTGCACCCTGAACATTTCCTGGCTCCTTCCTTCTCCCATACGTAGGGCTGGACGATGTAGAAAAAAAGCTTATCGATAAAGAAAATGCATATTGATCGATATCGATAATTATTGAAAATATTTCAACCATATTTTATGTGCAGCTCTGCCTGGACATTTTATGATATTGCTAAATGATTTAATTTTAATAAAGAACACAAACAAAGAATTCCAATTAAATCTTTATTTAACCAACTTTTTTAACCATATCAGATTTTTTTTTTTTTTTTGAAGAAAAATAACTTAAGAGACCTGAGTTATGTTATTAAATACTGACAAAGAATAAACTAAAGTGACCAGTAAAATTACCAAAATAAATATACCAAATAAATAAATAAATAAAATAGCCTATTTAGGTGGGAATAGTACACTAGTTACTTCTCAGGTTTCATAACTGAGAGGCTAACGCAGGGCTGAGGTCAGAGGTCGTGGCGTGTAAGGACGCAGACTGCAGCTCATTTTGCACTGATTCCCTGCACTAGTTGCACAATTTAGGGAGCGCTGTTAGAGAAAAACTTGCGTCCTGGAACTTTATATCAGGATCAAGAGTGGCGAGTAATTGTTTGAAGCCAGGTTGTTCAGCTGCAGACAACAGCAGCATATGCGTGGAGTCGCGCTGCTGCGGGTGTGAGCGGCTGAGCGGCTTACGTGATGAAAAAAGTTGGTTGCGTTAGCAGACTTTGTTTTTACCGGTTCCTTGCAAGTTTTACAAATCACTGGTTTATTTCTGTCAGGCTGGTGAACTAGTAAAACCCCGTTTAGGACCGTTTCCTCCGCTGCTCCTTGCCACGACATATTCACGTGCTCTGTGTTGTGGTTTGAGGGGGCGGGGCTTTGTGACGGCATGCCTGGGTCCTCGATTACGATTGGTCGAGAGGAAGTAGTGACTGTAGAATCAACTAATATGATAGGCTGAAAGGAAGGAAGGAAAACTGTCTCTATGGAACTTTTATCGACCCTTTTTTTTCCTATCGCGCCACACGTCTCTCGATCAATATATATTGTTATTGAATTATCGTCCAGCTCTTCCCATACACCCCTGATTCCACTCTTCTAGATCATCTCCAGCTGCTGTCTCAATCAGCCTGGACCTAATCCACCTGTCAGCTCTCCTTTATAAACTCAACTCAGTCTCCTCTTCCCTGCCGGTTCGTCTCGTCTTCCTACGCAGAAGACTCCCTTCTCTTGTCTTCCCTCGAAGCTCTTTGGACCTGCTTGGATCCCCCTCCAAGCTCTGCTCGGGTCCCGTCTCGATGCCCTCCTGCCAGCCTTGGGTTCCACCCCAAGGCTCTGCTCGGATCTCACTCCGAAGCTCACCCACGGTCCTCCAGCTTCCTCCGGTCCGCCTGCTCCTGCCTTCACCTCCCTCCTGCTTCATCCCGGGAAAAAGACTCTGGTTCTCATCCTCCACAATCCATCAACCTTCAATAAAACTCCTAAAGGAGCTCTGTGTGTGGTTGTGTTGGGGTTCATCTCAACAAATCATGACAACAGGGAATCGTGCTCTCAACACATTTTTAAATTCATCATTGTAATATCTTTATATGTGTTGCAGAAAAATACATTTTTTGTAATAAAATGTGCTAAAAGCTGGAGCAGTCAGAAGTCAGTGATACGTGGTCACTAGAGGTGTGTACAAATGTTATCATGGGGATATGACAGTTATCCCATTCATATCTTCACCAAATATTAAAAGTTAAGCAGCTTTGATTATTCACAAACTGGCAGGACAACCTTTTGAGTTTGTCCTTATTATATGGATGACTATGTTACCACAGCAATAGGAACAGGCTGGCAGGTTTGCCCGTGGTTATCAGAGCATAATAGACCTTCTCTGGGCTTCAATTAAACTTAATGAACATTTAAATGCTTTAAGGGATTAAAAGGAATTGAGAGCAGTTTATCAGCAAATATCAGATAGATGCTCTCTCTGAGTGTTTATAAAGACTCCAGCCGGTGGAACTTGAAGACGGTGCATTTTAGACAGCTTCCACCCCCTCTCTGGCGCTCTTGATCTCACTGCGCTCACTCTGTGTGTGAGCGTCTGCAAACAGTCGTTTCTCTCCGTCAGTCTGTATCACTTTGTATCCCTCTATTACACAGTTGTTCCCTTCTTTTAAACTTATCTGCTGTTCATCTGTCAGCTCGCAACTGAGAGGAGGCCATCCCCAAAGACACACCTTCTCCGTCATTCCCATGAAAGCAACATCAGAAGGATTTTCTCCCAGGAAGGACACAACACCTGCCCATTACAGGGCTGCCCAGCTTCAACTACAATCATTTCTCAAATTTTAGCTTTATCCTCAGCTGTCCCATGGAGAGACCCTTATGCCCACATGCTAGCAAAGTGTAGAAACATGTATTTACCTGCAGCACAGCTGCAATCACACAGCAAAGCAGAGCCAGCTCACAGCTGCTGATCTTTGGCCAGCACAGCATCCGTTTCTTATAATAGGGTGGACAGGACACACGAGGGGCCGCTATCATGGGAGCCATGGCTTTTACTCCTCTGAGGACATATTGATATAGTGACTCCTACATTTCTGTTGACAGCTGGCTAACAAGGTTGATGTCTTCAAAAAGACTGGTGCCTGCAGGAAAAAAACTCTTGCAGGGTGCCAGGTCAAACATCAATAAACTGCGTTAAGAAAAACGATCCACAAGTGGAAAATTTCAAAGGCTTGTACCCTGTGTCTGTAAGTTTCTGTAATGCAATCTCATGTCACTCAAAATAAAGACTCTCACCAGGGCCAAGGGGAGTTTGCTATATATTCAACTGAATGTATAATGAGCTCTTATATATATATATATATATATATATATATATATATATATATATATATATATATATATATATATATATATATATATATATATATATATGTGTGTGTGTGTACAATTAAAACCAGATATTTACATACATTGAATAAAATACATTTAGCATGTTTTTTTCTTCTTGTTGTCTGACATTAAATCAGACTTTTCCTTTTCTTACTTCCTGTTTGCCTCAGCCACACATTTTCTGAGACTAAGACCAGAGGCCTCGTTTATAAAGCTTGATTTATAAAGCACAAAATGGGGCCTGAAACTTGCGTACATCACTTTCACACAAAGGTTGTGATCTATAAAAAACACGAATTTTGGATAAAATTTGATGACGCAGATGACGACGGGGTAAACTGCAGCCACACTGCATCATGGTTCCTCTCAGACGTTCATTTTCATTGCATATCAGACTTTAATCATAGATCGACTTTATCAAACCTGCAGTGTTCTTGATGCTTGCACAGGTGACATAACTATACACAAGAAGTTTTTTTTAAAAAAAACATTACAAATATGCCCATAAGCCAACTTAATATTTTGTCATAGTTTTCTACCATTCTTCTCCCCGATGATCACCACGGTGACGTGTACCACAAATGAACAAATAAATTGTGACATGGCGTGAGGTAATTACTTTAACTGCGGTAAACAGTCAAATACACTTGCTGATGTGCGTCCACATGGTTTTATAACTGTTAGTATCGATTCTAAGCAATGTTTCATAAATGAGACCCTAAAGCTTTGTCATGGCCTCACCGAAAACATGACTTGTGTGTTTTGATTCCACTGCAGGAACATTGTCAGGATCCAGGGTCATTTTTTGGGGGGGTCTTTCTCCTGCTGTCATTTCACCCACAGGAACCAGGACCAAACCCAAGTACCAGGGTAGATTATGTTCTAAAATATGGCTGCCCAAATTCTCAGTTATCTGGGTCATCGCAACAGCAAACAGGGTTAAATCAGAAGACACCGGACGTTCGCTCAGTTATTTCTGAACCTCAAGAACAAAGGGTACACATTTGATGACAATAATGTCCAGATTATTGACAAGGAGGACAGATGGTTTGAAGGAGGGGTGAAAGAAGCCATCTTGGTCAAAAGAGAAAAGCCATCACTAAACAGAGGGGGAGGATTGTGTTTCCAACTCCCCCGTGTTTACAGCTCGGCCCTCCAACACGATCCAAAGAGATTACATCAGCATCTTGTCTTGATGCAGGTGACCAAGTACTCCACTCACACCAAGCAATAGCTTCTAACGACCCAGGACAGTGGTGGTGTGTGTGTGTGTGTGTGTGTGTGTGTGTGTGTGTGTGTGTGTGTGTGTGTGTGTGTGTGTGTGTGTGTATGTGTGTGTGTGTGTGTGTGTGTGTGTGTGTGTGTGTGTGTGTGTGTGTGTGTGTGTGTGTGTGTGTGCACCAACTACAGGCTGTTCAAGTGCAAACCACCAGAACTGATAAAGACTCCTGTATAGGTGTCAAAACGTTTTCAGAAAGAACGGAGCAAAAGTCTGGTTGCCTCCGATTTAAGGCTGTTTGCTGATGTTCTAAAATACAGACTAAAGCAATCACAACTGCCCAGAATTGTTGCTCATTCACTGATTTAAATTTGCAAAGGAACAGAGAAGCTGCAGCAGCTTCTGCAGGTGTGCGCTTATTCCTCCTAAGAGACTCATCTTGTACGCTTTATTTGTTAAAGATCTCTGGGTTATTACAATGTTTTCTGAGATTAAAATGCTTAATTCAGTTTAAGAGCTTAACCACTTCCATAATGCCATAAATTATGTCTATATAGGAGGTTGTGTTTATAGTTACGTACAAGTAATTGAACAGATCTGGAAATTGTGCCCTGGGATTAACCAGACTTTTGAGGGTCTGCGATTCTCTTCCTGATATCTTGGTTGACTTGTTTTTTATTTGTTGACGATGTCACGCAAGGAAGCAGTGTTTTTGAGGTGTGCTTTAATAAACATCCTCCGCTTTGTCTTTATTTTATTTAATATTGTGAATATGAGAAGTTTCCAGAGCCATGAGATCATCATTAGAACACTACCGACATTTTTTAATAGGACAGTACACTATAGACTATGAAAAAGTCATAGAAATGTTTATTGCTCATTATTTGGCATTTAGCAAACAGTAAAAAATGTTAATGCTTATTGACCACAATTGACTGGAAAGGTTTAGTCACATATCTTTAGACAGTGAAAACAAGGCTCTCTTTTCATACAGTAAATGTAAATATTTGGTTTCAGTAATATTCTTTCTGCAAACATGTGGTGAAATCGTCTTACATCTGAAATGCATATAGTCTTCCTAAATGTTTTCCATGGGTTTATTTTAAATACGTAACTTTGTCTTTGTTTTGAGCAATGTTATGAATTGTCTCAAAATGTTGTTTACCACCTTTAAGGTGATCAAGGAGGACAAAGAACGAGTGGATCCCAAAGATGAGAGGAAGGAGGAGACGCCACCTAGAGTGAAGCTGGACAGAATTCAATTAATTTTTTAAATTAATTAATTAATTAATTAAATTTTATTTATATAGCGCCAAATCATGAAACATGTCATCTCAAGGCACTTTACAAAGTCAAGTTCAATCATATTATACAGATTGGGTCAGATTATACAATCTGACCCAACAGAAGGTTATTATATTTGACGGGACGAAGTCTCTGTGGTCATTGAATAGGATGAACAAGCGTGTTGGAGTCAGAAGGACAAGAAGACCGTGTCAGAGGACTCTGTTGCTGTTTTCATGAGACTTTGTGGATGTGTTACCAAAGCAATAGCAGTAACATCCAGCATGGGCAACAGACACTGGAAAGTTAGAATAACTGCTGAGTCAGATTTGAATGTGATACTTTGGAGTTTTGCTTTTACTCTGGAGAAGTGCATTATTGTTCAAGGTGTCTCAGGGGCTGGGCAGGTGGTTTTACGTGTTTTGAAGACATTTGATTTGGTTTCAAGAAAGAAATGCTCATTTGTATTTTTATTTTGTTTTTAAACATGTAATTTTTTTCCTTGGTTTATGACCAAAAGACAATATGTCTGAGACAAGGTTGTCTAGCATTCTTTCTGTTCAATCAGAGTATCACCCTTTGGCTATCAGCAGACTAAAGTAAATCACTTAAGAAAGTTAAACCTGTGATTTGTTTAACCTAAAAAATACATAACCTCAAAACTCCCCACCCGTACGAGCAGGTCTTCTGTCTCGGTTGATGTGGGACAAGCAATATTTGGAGTGAGCTTCCAAACATTTATTTATGTTTATGATTAATAAAAAGCTGCACAGCACATGTAAGAATTATCCCAACAAAGACATCTTTTCTGATCATTGTTTTCTATTATCCTTTTTGAGATGCCTGTCTAGTTTTATTTGAAACAAGATTCTTTATTGACTAAAAACAATTTTAAACTGAAAACTATAAGGGCTATGAATATGTTGACCTTAACTGTAAATAGATTACCACAACTTACTTGAACTAATTCCTTTTCAGTAAAAACAAAAAAATAGATTGCTTCTGATCGTCACAGGTATAATAAAAAAATGATTATAGTTCAAATATTGTTATATAGACACATGGAGAGGGAAATAACCCAACTCAGGGTTAACCGGGTTAACACTATTTAAAACCTATCACCTGTTTCAAACCAGTCAAATTCTTTAAGCTAAATATTAATAATTAAATTCTACTCTATTCACAAGTAGCCAGATATATTTAAAGTCAGTGTAAGCCAAAAAAGAAGTAGATACATCAAAATGTATTTGTATCTCATTGACAGATGCACACATTAGTGGAAGACTGAAGCAAAAATTGCAATAAGCAGACGTGTCCATTGTGCAGCATGTTGTCATTCTGCTCCCTATTTACATCAAGATAAATTAGAACATGCACATTTTAAAGATAACCTTTAAGCAGGTTTTAACCATACTAAGGCCACATTTCCTGTATTAAAAATGTTTTTTATTGTTCTGATGTAGTAGTCTAATCTTAAATGTTCAAAAACTATCATAGTTAACAAAGGCCTGAAAACATCAATGTGTGTAATTAATTTATATAATTTGTTTCACTTAGTGAATTGTGTTACTGTAATAAAGGAACTTTTCAATGATGTTCTAATTTATTCAGGGGTTCTGTAGTAAGTCTGGGAGTCTAACAAACTGATATTAGCAAGTCATTTACATTTAATAAACAAACCCAAATATTGCCTCAATCCAATGGCATTTCAATAAACCACGGAGATCATGACTGTGTGGCAGGGTCTGCAGCCTGAGCTAAGGCGCCCAAATAAACAAAAAGTAAAACAGCTCATCAAAGTAACTAAATTAACACACAATGAGAACATAGTCCCTGTTTGGAATAGGTTGATGAGGCAAGACATCTGCACACATAAACCATGTCAGGGTAAAGCTACATAGAGATGCCTGTAACATGTGTTAAAATATGAAGTCTAAATATCTTTGGGGTAAAAAAACGTATCCTGTCAGAGAGATGGTTGAAGTGTCCTTGAGCAATGTGGCTTAAGCAGCTTCACTACTTATAGTAATAAGTAGTAAATTCTCTCTTTAATGTGTGGTAAAGAGGCTTCCTCTCTGAGACCCGTCCTCATGCATTTTCTTTTCACACAATGCTGCTAAACCTGAACATGGTCTTCTGTTAAGCAGACTAAATAAAAAAGTATAGCTGTGTCTACGTCCACAGCAGCGCTGATCTAAATCAAACACATTCTTCCCCCGAATAAAAATTCTCTTCACATTTTCTTGCTGAATGAGAGAGGGAAAAAGTTCACGTGTACTTGCTTTCAACCTCAGTTTTTCTGTTTCACTTGCTTCTAAATTACACGCTCAAATCTTAAAATAAAGCAGGAAAAAATAAAGTGCCACACGCTGTTCCTGCCTCTGGGTCCCTATTTCCCCGGTTGGTTGTCCTGCAGCAGAGGTATGTGTTAATAATCATCCACCTACAGTTTGCTCATTAGCAGAGGCCTGTTCTCTGCGTGGGTCTTTTCATGTTCCTCAGAACGTAGAAGAACCTGAAGGAAAGCTCTGTATTCTCCCTGGTGCATATGGCGGCTACAGTCGGTGAAATCAGGGACAGTTCTCATAGATAGAGAACACCCTGTGCCATCCAGGTAGATGATTCACTATGTGCTCACATCCAACGCGCCAATGTTGCTCTGTGTTTCTGAAATATAATGCATTTGGCTCACATGTTACCTGACTGCACTTAGATTCAAGGGTCAGTCTCTTTCATATTGGCAATTTGCAAAAGGTTGGGAGCATTCCAGTTTATCCAGGATCCTCTCTGTCTCTCTCACAAACAAACATACAAGTGTGACAATGTCTCCTAGAAATAATCATTGATCAATCTCAGAAATGCAACAGTGAAGTTACAATAATTTAACAATAACACATTTCATGGCAAATCACAGTTTTTTGCTCTCTCAAATACTGAGTTGAACACAGCTGTTAACCTTAACCCTATGTCGGTAAAAGGAAAACACCTTGTGACATGGTGGATTGCCACATTTTTAGGTGTCGAAAGAAAGCCAAAGTTGGTGAGCTTTGTCTTGTTTGTTGATGTGTAAGTTATACAGTGTTTTCTATGATGTACAGGTAACAGTAAAAGTTATAAAGTAAAGAATTTTGGTTTAAAAATAAAGGTTTTATTGCTAAAACAGTTTAATTTTCAACCTAGATAATACACAAACAATTTATATATTGATTTACTGCATATACAGGCCTGACCAATTCAGATTGCCAATTCAGATTGTGTATATATATATATATATATATATATATATATATATATATATATATATATACTGGGTGCGATTTGCTGGGGGGATGGGGGGGATTTATCCCCCCCTCTGTTTGTGACGTCCCCCCCTCTGGTCATTCATGTTTTATCCCTGAGGGGGATACATATTCCTCCCCCCCTCTGGTCTGAATAAGTAACATTATGGATTTTTAAAAATGTATATAAATTAGGGCTGTCCGTTTTAACACGTTAACTTTGTTAGAACACAACGCCGACATTTTTTTGTCGCCGTTAATCGCGCGTCAAAACACACACACCGTTACCTAATGTTTTTCCCCACCGCGCTCTCCGGACTGTGTTTCTTTTACCCTCGGTGCTTTCCGTAGTTTCAAGAGAGCTAGAGACTGTAGCAAAACAGACCCACGCTCACTGTTGCACAGACTGTTTATTTCATGCGACTTTGGGCTTCTTTTATTCTAAAGGCGCTTCTAAATTTTAGAAGTCACGGGTTGCTTTTCTTTTTTGGGCAGGTTGCTGAAAGTTAAATCGCTTATTTGGGCTCTAAAATAAGTGATGAAACAGCGGTTATAATGAGACCTGCCTGCACTAGACACTGAGTGTATCCAGCTGAAATATCCCTCCGCCATAGGAGCCGACGGTAGTAAAGGCAGACAGAGCAACTCTGCAGTTTACGGTGCAATAACCGGTGATAACTGCTGAAAGTAGATTACTTGGTGCAGATCACTATTTTGAGCAGACATTGGTTCTGAAGATGAGTTTTTAACACGCTGAGAACATTGCAGAAACCCAACCCATAAACCGTACTTTAATGCTTATTAATTTGTTTTCTCTGTATTTGACAAACTAAGGATGAATCACGTTGCCAAACGAAGGACCTGGAGTTACTAAACAGTTGCTAAACAGTCTCATTCAGGGTATTAAGCTCCTGCCCAGTTGCAAAGTGTAAGACTGGAATGACCTGGAAATTTAAAACCTTTTTCCAGGGCTTAAACTCTATGAATATGGATATAAACAGCATGCAAAAATATTGTTGTTGGTGTGAAAGCTCAGAATAAGATGTGTGAGGGAGAGTCAAGAAAACAAACAATAAAACTTATGACTTTATTGAAATGTAAAATTTTTATTAATTTATATATATATATGCCTAATACCATGTCTATCTTTGTTTAAGAGGCAAAAAAATATATATCGGCATGCAAATAGGTATTTATTTACAAATTTATTTACACATTGTGTAAACATCAGGGGCCCGTTCTTCGTAGTCGCTAACTCAGTTAGCAGGATTTCATTGTTGATGATTTGGCATGATCTTGGATTGTTTGGTTCTTCGAAACTCATCCTGGACTTGTTGTCATAGCAACATGTGCACCAGCTTAAGCCTGCTCGTGAGCAGGATTATTTCATGTAAACAGGATTAGATCACAGCTTTAGAAGCGGATGAGATAGGGAAGTCTGTCCAGCCAGAGCACTTAGACCACCTAGTGGCAGAGGACGGGACAGAATTGTGGAACACCATAATTTAATGTTTAATAAAAGACGAAACAAATACTGCTTAGTTGCTGTCGTTTTATTTAAACAATTATTTATAAAGAAAATACAGCAAGTCATCTTTTGCCTGCAGTAAGAGATAGTTATGTAAAGTCAGTAATATTACTATGTGTCAAATGGTGTATTAGAACTTACTCTGAACGTCCTTTTGAAGCAACTCGATCTCTAGTGCAGTTTTTCTCTTTTTCAAGTGGTGGAGTTCAATTTCTCCTCTTAATTTTTTTTTTTTTTTTTCAGGACAAAATACTTTTTCTTTTGTTGAAGATGCTGTTTATATAGGGAACAGGTGGCACCTTGAGTCATTTTGTGAAAAAAAAAAAAGAAAAAGGGTTAAACATGTAAAAGTAAAAAGAACCCGATTTTTTTCAGCCTTCTTATTGGTGGCTGTTAAAAACAGACAAACACATCATTTAACAGTGGCTTTTAAAAAAGAGGAAGAAGTTATTTTTTTAAAATACAGTATAATAATTAAAGGCTACCATTTTGTAGAATATTCTTGTAGCCTACTTCACTTTTTTCCCCATGTTCTAGTGGGTCCAGTGGAGGCTCTGATATAAAAGAACAAAGTAAATGTGAAATTATTAAATGCCAAAATTCATACTGTAGAAAGTGATAGAAACATCTACCATGGACAGTATTTACACATTAATTTGTCTGCTACTTTTTGCCAGCCCTCTCTCCTGGCTTTAGCAGACTTTGAGGTGTTCCCTGTCGTTTTAATTAATGACTCAAATTAATCATAACCTTCCATTAAAAGCTCGTGTTCTGCTTAGGAGAAAATTAGGAGAAAAACTGTGGGCGTTCTTTGTTCATGCTGAACAGCCAATAGCAGCGCTGCTGATCATTGTTTCTACTATCGATACATTTCCCCTTTTAAACAAACGCATGAACGCGCAGTTATCTCAGATAACTCAATCCAGCCATACTAATCGTAAACAACAGGTGTGTTCGAAGAACCCAGTTAGCCGGATCAGGATTAGCCGGATGAAATCATCTTGGATGTGTCATTTGATCTCGGATGTTTTAAGCAACGTATGAAGAACGGACCCCAGGGCGTCATGATTAGTCATTTAGCCATCATAGTACAGAGTTTAACATTTGGCACCAGGATGTTTTCATTCCAATTCTCAAAAGTGCTTAAAAAAATAACAAAATAAAAATATTTTTTGTACAAGCATGAATTTTATTAGTGTCATTTATTGCAAAATTGTATATTAAAATGCCCAAACAGGCTATTACACTTTCAGAAATAAAAGGATAAAACATACAATTAATTTGCAAATAATCTCGAGTTAACGATCGACATTATGCGATTAATCGATTCAAATTAAAAAAAATTATTGTTTGACAGCCCTAATATAAAAACATGTCTTGTGTCCTTCACATTTGTCAATTTAATTTCTTGCTGTCTGTTTTTAAAGAGTATTAATAAGTTTTCTGCTCGAAGCGGTTAAAATAAATTAATACCCACTCCCGAGTCCAGACAGTAGATGGCGCAAGTTTAAAAACAATAGTCTAACCTACTGGATCTAGCTAGCTACCTGAAAGAGCAGCTGCTAGCTAACCGAGTAATGAATGAGAACGTGTGGCAGCATGAACGTCAACAAAGTATTTTGTCATATTTCGGCCCGAAAAATCAACAGAAAAGGTAAAGAGTAGATGACAGGACGAACAGCCATGGTAATGTTACAGGACCAACTTTGGTGGATGAAGATTTGCAGGCAGCGTCACAAGACAAGAAGCAGCTGCAGCCGATTTCTCCACCCTCCCGCCCAGGACAGGTGCATGCCTGCATGCTGTCTCCAGCCAGACAGCATGCAGGCCACATAACCCTGTTGTTATCTTCATTTATAAAACACTTGAAATTATCCCCCCGCCTCTGTTTTTTTTTTTTTTTGCAAATCGCACACTGTATATATATATATATATATATATATATATATATACATATATATATATATATATATATATATACACACACAATCTGAATTGGCGGGTGAAAGCATTTTAAAAAAATATAATATTGGCAATGTTTCATTTCTGCCAATGACATTTCGGAGACTTACCAGTAAAATAAACTCACTGAAAGATTAAGCGACAGGAGACATTAAAGTTTATTACTATTATTAGCTTACATCTGTTTATTATGTAACCAACAGTTACTCTGCAAAGCACAAAATGAAAGAATATAAACAATATTCTGAGTGTTTAAACGTCTAACTACTGTATATAGATGTTATTTTATTTTATTTTTCTTAGGTAAGATAATTATATCCAGCTGTTTAAAAAAAAAAAATCCATAGTTATTGTAAACAGCCTTCCAGTCCTCTTGTATTTTAACTTAAAATGTTATCTTGACACTCGAGATGACTTTAGGATATATGCCGGGAACTTCAGAATATTTACGTGTCCCACCAAAGAAAAATCACCAAACAGCTAACATGGATATCTTTGCACACATTCTCCTTATGCACATCTGTATATCCAAATAAAATAACTGTGTGAGTCCATTTGGCTACTCCCTTATTCAAAGGGTGTTATATAAAGTCAGTTTGACTTGCACACCAAGTTGCAGCCTTTATATGGCAAATGCCCTTCCTGATGCACCCGGGACTTAAACCCGGGACCCCGTATCAAACACGGGGTTTTAACCTGCTACACCACAGAGACACAATCTAAATGATGTAAATCTATGGGGTGATTTCACTCAAGGCCATTCAGAATCTCACATTAGTTCATCAACCATCATTTCAGGTGAAGACGAATATTAAAACAAAGGTCCATAAAGCTCTCTAGATGAAGACCTGCTTAAAAAAAAAGTTTACCTAAATTCTGTGTTTATATTGCTGCAACAAATAAAGAAGATAAAATACAATTCTCGCCTTTAGTCGTTGGTTCATTTTAAATGAGACAACTAGCACATTTAACCTATTTGAGAAAACACTGAAATAGGGAGAAAAGGGCTTTACCAAATACGGAATGTACTCCGAAAGCAGATACACAGAAATAAAAATTGTAAAATCAATGAACAACATTGACAAAAGAACAGCAACAGCCGAATTGATTATAAATTTAATGGAATGGAATAATTATCAGTGCAACTGTTATTACTATGTATTGTTTATTTCATTTAAAAATGCTTTGATTCTTAACTATTTTCAGACGTCTTGGTCTTCATTTAATAGAGACTGTAGATGTATTTTTAACGTGTCACAAGTGAAAAAAAAAATCTGTTGTTTTTACAGGCAGCTGTGGTTACCAGAATCCTTCTATAAAAAATATAGTAAAAATGTAAACCAGTTTACAGAACATCTGAAACGTATCTTACATGAAAAAGCTGTAGATGGCGTTTCAGCAGAGCCAAGTGCTGAGGCCGCTGTGCATGGGCTGTGTACTCTATGCCTGACACAGGCGCACTCTAATTGTTACATCTAAAAACATAAATTAGGATTATGACCAGTCCAATGACTACACTTTTTTTAATGATAATTTATGTATTTAAAAGTAACAATTAGAGCGTGCTGGTGGCGCGGGGGTAGTGCACATGGCAGCCTCAGCACTTGGCTCAGCTGACCCAGGTTTAATTCCAGCCTGCAGTACTCTGCTGCATGTCTTCCCTCTCTCTGTCAGCCTACCTTCAATAAAACAGAAAAATTAACATAACAAGCAGTCTACACTTTTTTCATGTAAATATCTTACAGAGGGTTCTGTAAACTATTTTACATTTTGACTGTGTTTTTTACAGAAAAACCACAGCTGCCAAAGTTTTCGTGAAAAAACAACAGCTTTTTTCCCAGTGTAGGATTTATTAGGAAATCTAATTGAGACAGAGAAGTCTTGCTGGTGCTGTGACCATCACTGGCCACTTAAAAGGATAGAAATGTTTTGATCATTTTTATACTGCTTCTAGAAATTAGCCCAGCTCTTTATGAGGCATCATTGGCTCCCTCCTAAAATGATAAATAACATTATAAAAAAAAAATACTGCGGCTTCCAAGACTGCTGTTGATTTTCATACTATTTTTACGTATTTGTGTTTTATTTATTTTTTTAATAAACCAATTGTCTTATCTTCAGTTTTTCTCCTTGAACGTAGATTATATACTACACAAAAAGGTTTAGGTATATTTTATCAGAATTATGCTCATTCGTTATGATAGTGAACTATTAAAAATGCCTGTAAAAACAGAGCAGAAACAGAAAACAAGGTCCTGTATACAGTCCCAGCTGAAAAACTACTCTCACTTAAAAATATTTTACCTTCCACCTCTAAACCTCGCTAACCAAGTATTTTTATCGTATTTTTACTATTTGATAGGAAAATAAACAAAATTTTGATTTGGTAATCGTAAATGGCAATCTCTACTGTACAATGGGTTTAGTGCAAGATTCAACATTCTGCATTTCTTTTTGAATAAACACAGAGCCTAACTATATTTTCTGAACATTATTTGCCCTCTATGTTTGCCTTTTTGTTCCTTGAGTCCAGACCTCAGCTCTGTCCCAAACACAGATAGAGCTGCACATTCAGGAATTTACTTCAGTACATATAGGATCCAGAAGTATAATCCAGCCTCAAGTTGTCAGTACACACCAAAAAAAAAGAACAATTGTTTGTCTGCATGTTTCTACACTTGAAGATGGCAAGCGTGAAATAAAAACAGAACAAAATGGCCGGCGGGCCTCGCCTGCTATCATGTGCTCTGTACAGACCCTCAGTTCATCCACTGTCAGGGCGTTGGAACGGCCGCCCGTTGTGCAGCGCCTCACGGCTGTGGCAGAACTTCGGCTCTGAGCCGCTAAATTTCAGCCTCTTCATCATTCCAAAGACAAACTCTTCCATCTGCTGGAAACTAAATCCTTTTTATGCATTCAAAGATCGCTTTCAGCTGAAGCAAAGCAAAGCAAAGAACATTTTTTTGAATATTTCCTCTCTGGAGACGGACTTATTTTTTGTAAATCATTTTTTAAAACAATTTTCAATCTTTTTAAATCTATGATTTTTTTTTTTTTTGGGCCCTCATCAGGACTCATAGTTTTCCCATATTCTAAACATAACAAAAGCAGATATTTCCTAATGTCTTGCTTGCTTCTGTTATTTTAGATAAAGCTGAAATTAAATTAATGTTGAATTGTGTGGGGTCAAAAAGAGATCACTGCTGCATTTGAAGTTGTTTTTAACAGAGAAAAGTATGTTGAAATATGGTGAAATAACTTCTTCTGAATTTCAAGTTCTGCCTGAACTCATTTTCAACGCAAACTTCTTAACAGTCACAAGATTCTGTTTAAGCTGGAAGTCCATTCTTGAAAGGATATTTTTACGAAGGCTAAAAATGACCAAAGTAGTTATGACGAAAACCCTGGCTTAGTTAAGTTACTAAGTTAGTGGTCTTGTTTCCAGATATTATGCCGTTCTTTACACAGTTTGCCATCAGATGACGGTACAAAGGAAGCATTTTAGTTCAAACTATTGGATGCAGAGGAGAGCAATGGTTTCAGTTGACCGCTCGCTGGTCTCAGACCTGCGGATAAACGACGGAGTGTGAATTAAACTCAGGATAACTCCAAGATAAGTCATTATCTTCAGACTCATTACGACACAGCTCACTTTGTCTCGAAGAGAATCGCCTTTCAAAGTCGTTAACTTGAAGGGGATAGGATTCATTTATATATGGATTAATTGGATATTTTAAATGATTTTTATTTAAAAAAAAGAGTAGTGACAGACCAAGGAAACAAAATTTCACAGAGGAAAAATCTAATGTGATTTTGCTGATGATCTGAAACTCACTCTTTGCCTGACCTGAGGTGGCCTCAGCTCTCTGCTGTGACTCTTTTTAATACAGGAGGAGCAGCATTCACCCAAGGTTATGCACATTTATTTTGGGACGCAATTTCCTTAGATTTGGCCAACAATTTTTATGTCAATCTCCAGATTTGAGTACAAAAATCAACCTAGTTTGGGGTTGTGATTTCCACAAATTTTGAAACAATCCAATACCAAATTGGCCGACAGTTCAGCAATTTGGTCAAACGCTGTTTCACTTCTATTGGATGGATGTCTAAAATTTGGATTGTTTAATCCTGTTTCAAATATAGCCACTTCCATTTCTAAACTCAATCTTGTAAAGTTGTAGTAAAATAGATGTAGTAAATACATTTTGGCCTTTACTTTGTTCATGAAAATAACCAGAAAGAAAAATATTTAAGAACGACGGGTTCCAAAAATAAATAAATAAAATAAAAAACAAGTTACTTTGTCTCATTTTTTGATTTTTGAATGAGGGTGAATGTATTTCTGGTCTTTGAGTTGCCTAAATATGCATATATATATATATATATATATATATATATATATATATATATATATATATATATATATATATATATATGATTTTAGACAATGGAATGAAGAATTCTGGAAAGTCAAACATTTTCTATTACCAATTTTCCTATTTCTCTCTAACTTATTTAGATGTGGAAAACAGTTCAAATAAATTCAAAAGTTTTTGAGAGCTTGAACCTTATACTGTTCTCCCACAGACATCTGAACCGAGGACTGAACTTTGTCTCTGAGTCTTTAAGTGATGCTGAACTGGATGTTGCTGCTGCAGGCCTTCTGAGAACAGACTCTTGAAGCTGAACTGAATGCAATAATAGCAGATGTCAGGGGACTTTGTGTTTTCCGTCTCCGGGTGGAAAGATGCAGGGCAGGAGGGTGGAGGAACATCGGGGAGTTTTTCAAAAAGACTGCATATGAGCAGAAAACACCGGGGAAATACAGGAGGAGGATGTCCTCGGAGAAGTTGTGGGAGACACTGTCCCACGTCACTGCCTAAGCCAGCACACAGCAGAGACACATGCGCCGCGTCTGGCGCGGACACGCCATCTCCAAAATACAAGCAGTTCCAGGACGCAGACACGCAGACACGCAGACACGCAGAGACAGACGTCTTTAAAGTTGTTCAGAGCAAACTTGGCTGCCATGCTCTGGCTTCAGACACACAAACACACTTCAGAGGATCACTGAGCTGTTATTCAAATGATCCAGTCTTACCTTGGTTGCTGCTGGTCCCCGCGGCGCCCACAGCCTGGAGTGATATAGTCCACAGCAGCATCACAGCCAGCCCCGCATCTGAAGCCATGGTTGTCCCTCACACTCCGCCAGTCTCCCTCTGCCTGTGTCCCCCTCTCTCTGGCTATTTCCCCGCTCCTGCCTCTGTCTGCTGCTCCTCGTGTCACACGGCTGAAGGAGCGTGGAGCAGAGGGTGCGTGCGTGGATGACAGCGTCTGGCTGCGAGCTCATTGGAGTTGGACTTAGAAGATGCCTCCTCGCCTCGCTCCAGTCTGCCGGCTCCTCCGCGCGTGCGCGCGCGCGTGCGTGCACTCCCGTACGCAGACTTTCGACAATCCTCCGGTGGGGGGTGTGGGAGGGGAGAGGGGAGTCACAGTATCCAATCAGAGCTGCGCGGCACGCGAAACACTTGCGAGGTCACCACACCTTCTCCATCCCACCTGCCTGGCCAACTCTCATTCTCCGCTTATCTCTCTGGGTCATGAGTTCTCTGTTATTTACCCTCATTTGTCATTGGCTCTGCTCTCCCCCACACACACACACACACACACACACACACACACACACACACACACACACACACACACACACACACACACACACACACACACACACACACACACACTCACCTACCCGGTGGCAAATAACTGACTGACGGATGAACCCAAAACAGCATCATACCTGCACGGCAATCATCGGTAATCTGCGTTCATGTAGAAAGCTCACCTGTGCTCAGGCTAAGCGGACTGACTCAATATACCGTTAAATGTGTGTGTGTGTGTGTGTGTGTGTGTGTGTGTGTGTGTGTGTGTGTGTGTGTGTGTGTGTGTGTGTGTGTGTGTGTGTGTGTGTGTGATCTATTCATCCACTGAACAGATCAATGAACCTGTTCTGATCAATTGTTGTTTCTCCTGTCACACTCATAAACACACATAAACACCTTCACGGACCACTGCAGCGCAGTAGGATCTGTGCACCATCACCCCCTCTTCACCACTAAAACACACACACACTAAATCAGCTTCATTAAAGCTGGAATTGAGACTTTCTTCCATTACTACCCAAAATCTGCATTTCATTAATGCGGTGCAAATGATGTTTACAGATGTAAAACTAACAGAATGCAACAAAAGCCATACTGAATTATGGGATGTCTCATAGAGCTCTAGACAAGCTGCAACAGGGACCAAACATATTTATAATAATAATAATAATAATAATAATAATTAATTAATTTGAACCAAATTATTTATTTACACGTACCTTTACATTATTTCCTATTGATCTCATTTGTATTTAAACATTCTAATAATCTAGTAATCGTCTTTCTAGAGCAAGCATAACTCATACATGTCTCAATGGAGATTAAAATCATTCTTTATTTTTCCATTCTTTTAAATTATTCTATGCTGATAAACTTAGAAATAAAGAATAATGATAATAAAAGTTTGTGCTATGATTTATTCATGAGTGGAAGGAAAAGAATATTCAAATTTTTGAGATCTAATACTGCATGTTTTTATTCATGCATATCTATATTGTTATTACAGTACTAATATTTACAACACCAATAATATTAACAATAATAATAATAACAATAATAATAATAACAATAATAATAATAATACTCTCGCCCAGTGAACGATGGAGATAGGCACCAGCAACCCCCGTGACCCCATGAGGGAATAAGCAGGTCAGAAAATGGATGGATGGATGGATGGATGGATGGATGGATGGATGGATAATAATAATAATAATAATAATAATAATAATAATAATAATAATAATAATAATAATAATAACGTTTGTCTCACCAACATGTTTCTGTGCTCTAATATGTACAAACTCCTAATTAGTGATGTTAAATAAATCAGGGGTCTCCTAGCTAGCTGAGTGTTGGACTGAGGCTGACCGCCTGTGAGCGTTGGCTAACGGACTTGATTTATGGACGTCCTCATCCATAATGACCGTACATGAATGTTGAGTGTGAAAGCACGTGCAGCTGGCCTGCATCATGAAGAAGATAGAGCTTAGTTAAGATGAGTGTCAAGCCCAAATGGAGGCAGAGCCATGTGCCGCCCCCCCCCCTCCACAGGCCTGGGCACACAGGGGCTTTCTGTGTGACAGTATAACGGCTCCTCCACAGCATTTACAGAAGAGCATCATGCATGCCTTTGTGCAAGTCAAAGACCACAGCATGGAAGGCACCAGCAGGGTGAAGCAGAGGGAGGCATGTTGCATTCAGTCAAACGGAGTTATGCTCTGTTGATGTTTCATTCCTTATCTGCAGTGTGTTGATGTGTGAGGCTCTGTTTCTTTACCACTAGGCTGCACTGTCAGTCTGCCAGTCTAATAGGCAGTGAGGACAACAGCACCGTTATATTCACCCTGACGCTGCAGGTTTCTAGGAACAGAAAGGAGGGTGCTCTCTGAACCTCCAACACCATCAACAAGCCAGAAACCCGCCCAGAATGATCCCAGACTTCTGTCACCATGTCATGACCATGTCATGACGTTTGTGGAAGAACAAAAAAAAATGTTTTTACAGGAAAACTGAGCAAGGCTCTGAGACTAAGAGAGATTTGACAAAACCAACCAAAGATGTTGCAGTGAATTATTTTGCTTATTTTACACGTGTGGTCGGGAGCCATTCACCAGACTTTATCTGAGAGTTCACTGTACTGCAGCAGAAGAGAAGGCATGTACAGAAGCTTACACAAGCATCAGCACACTTTTTCCCATTTTGTTGTGTCATAACAACTAACATCTGTGAATTTCCTTTGTATTTTATGCAAGTAAGGAGTGCATGATAGAGAATTTGAAAGAAATGTCTATACAGTTAGCATTTTTAACTAAAAGAAAAAACCCAAAAACTTTTTTTAAACACCTTCCTTCATTGAAATTATACTATACTACTGAACTTACAAATGTTTATGGCTGTTTCGCAACAAAATATGCAAAACGTGCTGGGTTGGGAAATTTTTTAACACGTCACTGTTTCTCCACAACAGTAGCAGTGATTCAAGTCAGCTTGGGTCATCGTTTGCCTGCATGTGGATCAATTCTTCTTCATCAGAACTAACTGGCCTAGCATCTCAGGTCAAACAGTTCTGTCTTCTATTTGTGTAAAGATGTGGAGAAAATAAAGAAAAAGTAAAAAGTAATATGCTGAAGCTTATATATCAACTGAGTAACAACCACAAGAGTTTTGACACAAAGTGGAAAGGTGGCAACTTTGTGGAGTTCATTTGGATCTTTCACAACTACTGAAGCAGTTTGACAATGAAACGTCTTTTTATGCCTTTTTACAACACACCCACACACACACACACACACACACACACACACACACACACACACACACACACACACACACACAACTCAAGCTTATTAAAAAGACTCCCCATGGCTATCTGCTCCTGCAGCAAGTCGTTGATAACCCTTCTTACCATATACAATATATACATCCAACAACAGCTTTACAATTCCAGCAATAGGGTGTGTATGCCCCAGTGAATGTGTACACAAGAGCCCTCGGGCCAGAAAGCTTAACAAGTCCACCTGGGTTTGCCCGGGAGGTCCGTGGGCCACACTTGGCATTAAAACCTGAAGGTGTTTATCTGCATGTGTGACAGTACGTTTATGCAGGACTGTATACTAGGGAGTAGACAGATGGTGGGGGTCAGTTCATGCTGCCTGTTGTGGGGCTCGTTGGTGTGTGTTGGCTAATTATAGCCCTGAAGAAACAGAATTGTTCAGAACACAGTCACTGACACATGCTGCTGCTTTCATTTTAGTTCTTGGACATGTTCAGCATTGTTTGTTTCACCCCTGTGAAATTGAGATGTTTACTACAACACAACCTTATTTTAGATGAGTTAATTTGTTATCCCTTAAGCTGACTCACTGCAGAATGACAGCAGTGCGGATACTTTAAATGATTGCTATCAAGTATGCAAAGTAGTAGCAAATTTTGGTTTGTTTTTGATACTTTCTGTGATGCCCTGGACAAGTATTTCCCTCACAGATTTTTTTTCATATATCCCTAATCCCTTTAAATGTTTCAACAAATTGTAATGTCAGAGAAAGTTGACCAGAGTAATACATCAAGCAAATTTCAAGTAATTATTTACTTAATGTAAAATGTTATCTAAACCAAGCTGTCCTGGATTGAAAAAGTTATTGCCCCTTTGTTGATAACAATATTTTTGAGAGTTTCACTAGCCACACCCATGCCTAATTACAGTCAGTTCTATAAGATCAATAAACTACTTATAAAGTACCTGCCTGACAACATGAAGCACTCTAAAATATCTAAAAAAAAAACCAACACATTATGTCTGGACAAAAAAAAGAAAAGAGAAACAGAGTCATTGACGTCAATCTGGAAAGGGTTACATGTATAAGGATTTTAGACCCTTATGGGCTTTCAGACAGGTTTTTGACTCTATTACAGCACTGGTGAAAGTCACCAATGATTTTCTCATGGCTTCAGATGATGGGTTTGTACCTGTTTCTACTGTTAGATCTCAGTACTGCTTTTGATACAGTCAATCACAGTATTGTCTGTCAATGCATTATCCGAAGTCATTGCTGACATTACCTTTATGTTCTCTTTGTTTTTCCTCTTCATAGAAGTTACACCTGGTTTTCTCTGTCACCGTCTTGGAGCTGAGCCGCTGTTGTCAATACCTTCATGTTTTCGATAATATAGCCCTGTCTCTGTGTTTATCCCTCTCTCCTAGACAATACAAATAAAGGGGAGCAATTGCTTTGGCTAACACTGTAATATACTGTCATGATTTTACCACTTGCTCTGAGGATATACTACATGTTTATCTTCGTAGATTATGATACTGAAGGAGCCCCAGCTGCCAGACATACTCCTAAATAATTCTGACTCGCGATAGGAAATCCGAAGAGGAGCGCGGAGAATAGATATCTATAGGAACTCCTCATCTCTCTCTCTCTCCTCTACGAGCTCTCTCTCTCTCGCTCTCTCTCTCTCTCTCTCTCTCTCTCTCTCTCTCTCTCTCTCTCTCTCTCTCTCTCTCTCTCTCTCTCTCTCTCAGGCCGCGTGTGCATGCTTGCTTGCATACTATATCTTCTCCAACCCCAAGTCACTTGCAGCAGATGGCTTCTCACACTGTGCCAGGTCCTGCTGGAACCTTTTTTCCCCTTTTAAATGCAAGCTCTCCTTTCTGCTGTCACCACATGCATGGTTTAGGGATAGCAAAGGAATTGCTGCGCAGTTAAAGAGAACATAAAATTAACTGTTCACTGTATATTAATCAGATTTTGTCTTGAGACTATGATTAAACTAAATTTTATTCAAAATGGAAAACATTTCCAGGAGTTGGCCTGCCTAAATTACTCCAAAAGTGTATTAGGGTTTTCACAATTGCTAAAACACCAAAACCCATTCTTAAAACCAAATTCTTAGTTCGGTAAACTATGTTTTTGAATCATACACTCTTTTGGGCAAACTTCAAACACTTTCTATGAAGGTATTCTTGTTCCAATAGGATTTGTGCATTGTAAGCGTGAATTTGAAGTTGTAGAGGGAGTTAAATTCTAAGTTTTGTATTTGTAGAATTAAAAAAGAAATTACAAGTACACATTTTTTTACACCTATTCAAATAATTTTTTTCCCCTCTACACAAATACGAATCAATAATTTACAACTGTACAAATCTGCTGCTGTGAGTCACAAATTCAACGTTACAAGTTACGCCTTCATTTTCACTTTTTTTTTCCCAGTGTCTAGCAATGTGGCAATAGGAATTGATGTCTCAATGCCAGATAGAGCTCGACAGATTTTGCTTTCACAAGTGGAGCTTTCAGCTTTCACCATAATGCTCCGCTTGATTTATGCATGTAAATAGCTTTATTGTGATTCCTGCAGGGAGAATTTCAAATTATATTGGCACTACAATGGGAGAGTAAAGGAAGAACAAGAAGAGAAAAAAAAGAAAGAGAAGAGGCTAAAGAAAGAAAAGATAAAAGGGAGAGAATGATAAAACGTTCTCCGTCTGCTCCATCACCTGGAAAGAGATGCAAAAAGAACAGCACAACCAACAGACATAAAGCAACAGATACAATCGAATAACACCTTGATGCCATTGCTAAATCATATGTATTATTATTTAAGCTGACATGTGTAATGTGATACTTGAAAAAAGGAAGTGAAAGAACATAAATAAATAAATAAATCACAGGCTTTCTGTATATAAGTGAACATTTAATACCTGGGACCCAGCACCTGTGGGAGTTTGTGAGAGTGCACTAGTTTAAGTGAAAATTATCCAGAAGGAAATAGCTCAATAGTGGTTGTGGAGAACCAAAGGCCCGCCTTCCCCGAGCACAGAGACAGGAGTCAGGGGACCCATAACCCCGGACTCCCAAAGGGGCCCTTAAAGCAGGGCACCCAGGAGGGGCCGACACAGGATATCTGCAACCCCCCCCCCCCAAGGAAAGAGGAGAGACGACCCCGAGGAAATCCCCCAGCCACCGCAATGTCGACGCCCCCAAGAACCGCAGGGACGAGCCCGTGGGCTCTGCCGGCAGCCAGCCCCGTTGAAGTGGTCCCGGCCATGAGCCCTGAGGGCCAGAGGCCCCAGGGGCGCCCGCAACCGCGGTGGGGGGCCCGGCTGCCCCCCGGGGGGCCAGGCCCCGCGAAGCAGCCGCCTGGAATGGGCCGGCGCACACCCGGGAACCCGCCCCAAACCCGAGGCCCACCAATGCGCCAGAGGGCCAAGGCGCCTGCCAGCGCAGCGGAGGAGGGCAGGACGTGGGGGGATGGGCTCCGCACCTATTGGAGACTTGAGATGTTCTTGGGAGAGGGAGCGGACCGTACCCACACCTGGAAAAAAAAAAAAGTAAAACTCATTCACACCATCCCTCCCTAGTGCCCCACTCACCACACACAGATTTGCCAAAAAAAAGGAAAAAAGAAAAAAAGACGCTGTACACACATTTCCACATAACAGTCGCATCCAACACTCACAAGAGGGGGGGGGGGGTCACCCCAATTTAACTATACGACTGCTTGTGCCCGACCCCCGGCCCCGCCCCCGGACCAGGCCCCCCAAAGAGGGGGGGCCAACACAACCCGTACGGGCCACCCAGCCAGAACCCCCCTCACCCCCTAAATACCTAATAAACCCCCTCCCTCCCCCATCTTACCCTAGCCACCCCTGCCCCCCACTCCTCCTGGGGGGAGCGGAGGCGTCAGCCCCAGACCTGGCAAACCGCTGACTACCCACAGCAGCCCCCCGCCAAGACCCCGGACACAGTGGCTCGCACCTCCTCCAGGCCCCAAACTCCTTGCCGCAATCGGAGAATGAGGGTGTGCAAAAGACCCCCGATTCTACCTTTGCCCACTCAGATGTTGTGTTGTTGCATGTTGTTCTCAAGTGTGTTTAAAACTGGGAGTGCCGAAGAGGGTGCACGGCACAGCCCCCCTCCTCCGGAAGGAAGCTGGTGCCAGCGCACCCCCTCCGTGTGACTGCCCAGAACCCTCAATGTCTAAGTGCGGGAGGAGGTGAAGGGAGCCGTCCGAGGCGAGGCTCACACAACATAAGCCCCTCCCCCCAGACGTCTCCCCCCCCACCCCCACCCCCACCCCCATACCATGGCCTACATGAGTGTGCGTTATGAAAATGTTTGGAGTAAAAGTGTCTGAAATGCATGATAAAATTGGGGAGAGGGACGTCACCAAAAAGTGGCAACCTCCAGTAACGCCCTCTCCCCCAGGACCTACATGTGTGGCGGCGTGATGAAGCAGGCAGAGGGAGGAGTCCGGGGATGGGAAGCAAAGGACTGGGGAGCCATCCCAGGGAGCCAGCTCCCCTACTGACTCCAATAGGTACCCCCGCTCCTTGAAAGCCCCACCCAGAGAAGGGGGCCACAGGGCCCGCCAGCCAACCACCCACCAGGACCAACACCTCCAAAAATGGAAAACAAAGCCGTGTTTTTCTTTCCTGTCACTACAATTTAGAAATGAAAAACCAGAAAAATTTAATGAGAAAAACAGCCCGTTTTTGGATTTCGCCAATTCATTTTCCATTTTCTCCTTCGGATTAAACGATGAAGACGGTTTCACGGCTGGCCTGGAAGTGCATGAAAACATTTCAAAATAAAAGCATCGATGTAACATAATGGAAGCCTGAAGAAAAAAAAATAATGAAGCGTAGAGATGCCTTTTGAATAAAAAAAAGGACATTTTTACGTTGCAACATGATAGTTTATTGTAAAGACATAAGTTTTATTACATTATTGTGTGTTTTATTAGTGGAACATAAAACACAAAAGACAATCACATGCTGTAAACCAAAAAAATATAGAAGCAAAGTTTATTTTTCTCATCAAGCAAAACCCATCAAGCAAAACCCACCTTCACTATAGGATTACTGTTTATATGTGTCTTGATTTTAGTGAACAGTACATATTTTTGAAGCTAACAGAGAAATAAAGATTTTTTTATTGATTGAATTGATTTATCTTCACTCACAAATAAATACAAATACTGCCACGTGGATAGAGTGCCTCATATATTTCCTATTTGTCATACAAAAGATGCTAATTAAAAAGTTAAACTGTTCCCTGTCTGGGCTAGAAAAGCATCTATAGCGGCTTTCACAGGAGTTCCTCAGTGTTTTCTCTCTCCACAATGGAAATTTTTGATTACATTTTTACTAAACAAGAGTTACAATCTCCCTTACTGAATAGCCTATAGATGGAGATTCTTATTCATAAGACAACTGAGATCCAGTCTAACCAATAGCTAGATCAGTTGCATTGCCTATCTTTTCTAAGTCTCCCTGCCACAACACACCCATGAGGGGCCCATGCGGGTTGGATGTGGGCCAGTGAGTGGGCCCCAGCTGGGCTGCCCAGCTATTTTTGAATGGGGGTTCCATGGTGGCCTGAGGGTGGGTTTCATATGGGCAACCCAGTTTTCTCCCACATTGGACCCACACTGGACCCTGGGCTGATTATGGGTCCTTATGTCCTACACTGTACCCAGGCTAGCCTTTATTATTACAGGCTATTTAATTTAGGAGTAGGTTCTTATTTTGTTTTATTACTGTATTATGTATAATTTTTTGTGAATGCTGCTTGTCAAGACTTTGATGCAATCAACTGTGAGTTGCCTCTATCCACTATATAAAATAAAAATGCCATGCCATTAATCAAGCTTAAAAGCAATAATAGTATTTTACAGATTAAATCAGATGCATAATACACAGGCACACACAATATGAAACAGATTATAATAACCAGTATAACCAGTTATGAAAGTGTTATACATCAAGAAAAAAAATGGAACAGGAAAAAAAATGGTCCCATAACAAATTTTCTTCCGCTGAGCAAGAAGTGGATCTAGTGGGAGAAGGAGGGACCTGTCTGGCCTGTCTATTGGCTCCCCTGTCCCTTGATCAGATCAGCCATTTCGAAGCTGCACTCTCCACATCCTTTCTGGTGATCTGGCTGGTTAAGGTGTTCTTCTTTAAAGCTCCTGCAGGAAATATATGTTATGGTCACTATGATCACAATAAATGAGTATAAATTTCTCTCAACAAAAGTTACTATTGTTAGAAGAAATGTGAATGTAATCATTTTCTATTTATCTTTTTATTAAGGACTGTTCTACTGTTTTTGTAATGAACAGGAGTCGGACCCAAAAACTACCCGAAAACAGGTCAGTGGCGTTACGAGGTTTGTTTATTTAAAGGAGAGGGGAAGTGTGGCTCTCGGGACGCTCTGCTTGCGTCTTACCGGCCGGCAATCTCCTGGAGACAAGGGAACAGGTTAGTGACCAGCGGGGCAGACGTGAGAAAACAGCAAAGCTGGATCACTAACCTGATTGCGGGCTGGATTGTTCGGGGAAGGTGGTTCTGGAGATAAGAGGCGTCCGCAGGCAGTTGAGGCCAGCAGGCAGAGTCCGTATGGGGTAACCCAGGGGCGTAAATCCAATGACAGTCCGGGTTCATTAACGTTGGGGCCAAAGATCCAGCAACAGGGATATCCGAGGTCGGGTTCAGGTTCGGTCCAGGTTCGGCACACGGGGAGACAGTCCAGGGGGAAGGGTTTCCAGACAGACATGTATCGGACAGACAGGACCAGAGAGGGCTTCGGCAGGCTCGGGAAAACAGAAGACAGGTCAGGTCGGCAACAGACAGGCAGGAATAAACTAACAGGCTTGAAGGTGCTCGGCAAAAGGCTAGAGACGTTCTGGCACTGGAGACTGAGATTGACGGGGCTTTTATGCAGCTGGAGACAGGTGGAGCCAGTAACGTTTAATTGCAGAGAGGTGGAGACTGAGCAGGTGAGTAAAAAGGGGAAATGGATCAGCTCCAGTGCCAGAATCATTACAGTTTTAACTTCACACAGGCCTAGACAAGGAGTCTCTTGCTATATGTGTTAATCTTACACCTCCTGGTGTACCAACCCCATGTTGTGAAACTCCCCCTTGTCCTTTACACCCATGTTGTGAATTCCTGACCCCTCCTGCCCTTTCTTTGATGTCTGATAATAAAGGCAAAGAGACAGAAGGTAGCCAGCGCAGATGGCCCTTCTGCCCTCTTTTCTTTGAGAAGAGTCTAAAACTTGTTTGTGTTGATTTTCTTTCCAGAATAAAGGGTTAATAAACTTAACCCTATCAACTATATTACAGTTATTATTATGCATCATGCCCTTACCAAATATGACTTCAAACAGCTTTAAAGTCCTGAATTCCTGCTTTCCATTCCGGCCCACAAAGTTATACTGCCTTGACAGGTCATGGTCCATGGTGAAGACCATCATGCGTCGTGTGGCCTCATCCACAGTGCTCCCTCCAATGTCTGCCACTGCTGTGACCTAAGGGGGAACAAAGTCAGTACAAAGTTAAATCATTTTTAATTTTTTTGCAGCTTTTAATGGCTCGCTTTTATTGACAGTAGACTGACAGAAAAGGGGTGGAGAAAGGGGAGAGACATGCGGCAAAGGACCGCGGGTCAGACCAAAGGCCTCCAAACATGGGTCGCGCTACCAGCTATGCCACGAGCGCACCCCCAGCTAAATCATCTTATAGCCACTGGAGTAAACCTGACAAAAAGACAAACTCTGGATCTAGATTATTTTCATTGTTGATTAATCTATCAATATAGATTAATGTATAATTGTTGATTATTTCAACAATTAATCGATTGGTTGCTATAATAATAAAATGTTAAAACATTTTGAAATATATCGGTGCTTCCCAAATCACTTGTTCTGTCCACAAAACAAAGAGATACTCGGTTTATGGCCATGAATGAACAAAGAAGACCGAGATATTCTTATTTATGAAGCTGAAATCATAGAATTAGGACTATTTTGCTTTAAGAAAACTATAGTTGGCAATTAATTGAATAATTGATTACTGTTTAATTTATTGATGATTTGTTGCAGCTCAGATCAGATCTACTGCCAGCCCCCCAATAAAACTGAATTTAATTTCACTAGCCTAGACTTTACATACATACCAGTTCAGACATGAAGCTTTGGTCAGACAGTTTTTCCTCCATTACTTCGACCTCCCTAACTGTCTTTAGGGGGAAACCTAAAGACAGTTAGGGAGTTAGTTGATTGCATCGGGACTTTGATGCAATCAACTGGTTTCCTTATATAGGACATTTTTGACCAATCTGTATAATCTGACCCAATCTGTATAATATGATTGAACTTGACTTTGTAAAGTGCCTTGAGATGACATGTTTCATGATTTGTCGCTATATAAATAAAATTGAATTGAATTGAATTGAATTGAAACTCTCTGGGATAAAAGAAAGGGTGTCGCCACTGTTGCCACACTGTGCCATGGTTTGGACAGAATCACTCTCCTAGACCTGTAAAATATACAAGCACCATCAGACAATTCATTTATTACCGTGCAGTGAATTAAAGTATTGTAAAAACAGTTGGGTAAAGAAAATACAACACAATATGTTTTGTACAACAGGTGATACATTTGTGCATATAATTATATAACATAGACATCAGTGTTTCCATAGACTGTCAGTGTGTGGTCATGGGAGACGACACCAACATATTAACATATATTAAAACAGACAGTCACACTACCTGCTTTTCTCCTGACAGCCAACTTGTATGTTGCCCAGTCAGGTTTGGGGTCCCTGCCAATATTTTCTTCCTTTTTGTTCGGTCTGAAGTCTCCATTATTCCTAAAAAAAGAAAAAAGAAAAGAAAAATGTTTTAGTAATGTGGCTGATCTGCTCCTTCTGCAAGACAAGCCTTCAATATAATCACTACACTATTTTAAAGATAGCATTAGTCTTGAGACTTAATGCTTTGCACTAGCACCCTTGTCCAAAATAGACCTTCCAGCCCACTCATTCCTAGGCCTCCAAACAACATCAACAGCTACAAATAAACCGCATAATAGCTTTTTTGCAAGTAGAGATAATAACAACATAACAGTCCTAAACAGAACAGCTATTACAACATGAACGACTAACATCACAACAGCTAACATCACATTTGTTTCTGTCATTAATCACTGATGTAATCTAAGTCCATGCAAAGTAAAGCTAGATTTGTTTTCTCAGTCTAATTTGAGTCACAGAGTGACTGTGATAAGCTAATGGTTGCATTATAAGGAACAGGGATATTTCAGCTGGTTATATGCACTGTATCTAGGGTGGTATCGTCACTTCGTTTAGAGTCCAAAATAAGCGACTTCACTTTCAGAAAAAAAAAACAAAAAAAACCCAGCAACCCGCAACTAGAAAAAATAAGCCCAAAGTCGCATGAAAGCTGCTTGGCAACAGTAAGCGCAGGTCAAAGCGTTGAGGGGGAAAAAGCGCGGAGAGCGCTGCGGGGGAAAAAAACATTAACGCCATTAACACACGTTAAAAATGTTGCAGTCGGGGTCACTTTAAGCTGTGGCTTTTTTTGTTGTTGCTGCTGTTGTTACTTTCAAACCTCTTGCATTCTCGAAACCATGTGAAAGTTATGTTGTTGAAACTTGCCGAAGCTTGGTGTCTGCAGTAGGAAATTTAAACCTAGCTAGTTCCTGCCCTCTTCACTAGTTACTTTCCAAAAAAAACTGTATTTATTAGAAGTACAGGGATATTCTTACCTGTATGTTGCCCGAAACACACAGTCTCCACTGCACTGTTAAAAATAACGTCTTCGGCGCCGAACCAGAGTAAAGTGTGCACAAGATGGCGCCTGCCAACTTCCGGCTAAGCCTAGTGATATCATCCACTTCCTGGTTGAAATATAACTGTTGGAACTGTTTTGCTATTGCTAAAACGTTTAGTTTGACAGATGTTTGACCTGGTCTAGTCCTGTTTCGGACCATTTTCACCCTTATTTAGTCAGCTTGGGTGTTTTCCACAAACTAATTTAGTTGTAAAATTATTAAAATGTGAAAATAATGAACGTTCCCTTGTCTCATGTTCACCGCCCCCTAGTGACTGAATTAAGAATTGTGGTCATTTATTTTTTTTCCGCTGTAAAGTTTGTTTGTAAAGGCCTCAAATAAAATACTTTATAAAACCAATAATTACTAATTACTGATTACACTAAAACACTGTTTTGGGGAAATTTATATTAATAAACAAACTGGAATACTCAAACAACTAACTTTTATTGTGCTGTTTAAATTCTTAGCATTTGCCTTACATTTGCAAAATACTTTAGTAAAACATGGGTATTTATAAATCTCTTAAAAGCTACTTAATCCACGACATGGCATATAGTTGTAAGATGTTAGAACAGAATTAACTAAACAGGACAATAGAAAATTAGTGTACAAAAATCATTAAGCTACACATAAAATAACAAAATACATCTTTTTTACATCAATTTTAAGCACAATTCCTGTGTAAAAACAGGAAGGGAAGGGACATTAAAAACTTCATCTTATGAATATGAAATTTACCCATCAGGTAACAAAACATATTGGTCTTTCATTGCATTAAAATTTTACGATGAAATTGGAAATTAAAATTTTTCATCCGCTTCACTGAAAGGGGGGTTGTGAAATGAGTTAAATGATGTAAATTGAAATAATTAATTTAATTTGTTGAAACATATAACATGTCTGATTTGACAGATTTTGAATTTGTAAAGGGTGCCCAACTGGAGCCCACCTATTGCCCATGCTTGGTCTAGCCCATTTCCTGCCCACATGAGTCTTGTGGGCAGTAGATGGGTTTCCCACATGGGTCCCAGCAACAGAGCCCACTCTGAGCCCATGCCCAGGTGAAGCCCATCTAGCCCAGGTGAGGCCCATATGGGCCCACCTGGACGTGTTTGCTGGGACACGTGCAACTTACAGATTAACTTATTTTTAAATCCGCTGAATGTTTAAAATGACATTCTTGTCAGTAGTATAACGTCACCTTGTGGGGATTTGGTATAAAAAGTTGTTTAAGTAAATAGTGTAACACTTCAATAAAATATTAACCACTTGGTCTCACAGAAATATGTAAAATAACCACAAATATGCAACATTTCAATCCAAAATTAATATGGAAAATTCTTAGTACCTTAAGGGAAATTTAAATATATAAAAAAATCTATCGAAAATAGAGTAGAAGAACGTGAGCTGCTGGCAGGAAGGATCTTCTGGAGCTTTCATCCTAAAGAACACGAAGAAGTCCCTTGCTCTGTTGATTCTTCACTGTGTTTTGGAGAGGAGTGAAGTTATCTTCGGCAGCTTATGCAGCTTTCTTTTCTGGACAATCAGCTCAGCGGTTCCAGTAGAGGATCCACAGCACAGGACCAGCTTTCTGGATCGATTTTTTTCAGCAAATGAGCCAAAATTTGCACTTTCTAAAACAGACTTAGAAAAGATAGGCAATGCAGCGTATCTAGCTATTGCTTAGATTGGACCTCAGTTTTCTTATGAATAAGAATCTCCATCTATAGGCTATTCAATAAGGGAGATTGTAACTCTTGTTTAGTAAAAATGTAATCAAAAATTTCCATCGTGGAGAGAAAAAACACTGAGGAACTCCTGTGAAAGCCGCTATAGATGCTTTTCTAGCCCAGACAGGGAACAGTTTAACTTTTTAATTAGCATCTTTTGTATGACAAATAGGAAATATATGAGGCACTCTATCCCCGTGGCAGTATTTGTATTTATTTGTGAGTGAAGATAAATCAATTAAATCAATAAAAAAATCTTTATTTCTCTGTTAGTGTCAGGGTCTAGTTTTGATTTGGGTTTTTATTTACTATTGTTCAGTTCTTCCTCCTGTCTGGGTTTAGTTAGGTTCTGGCTTTTGTTATGGTTAGTTCTGTTTCCTCTTACCACTCCCACTCAGCCTTCTACTACAGTTAGTCACACCTGCCAGCCACTAATTAGCCAGACTCACTTCACCTGCCAGCCTCCCTACTTAAGCCTCACTCTGCTGTCACTTCTTTGCCGGTCCGTCATCATTCAACACCCTCTCTATGCCTGTCTGCTTGTTTGCCTTTTGGAACCCTGCCACCTCTGCTTCTCATTCAAGGTTAGTTCTGTTATCAAGCTCTGATTGACCCGGTGCCGAACTGTGGACTCCTGCTGCTGCGCTCTGGCTGACTCAGTGTTGTGCTGTGGGTCTCTGCCGTGCTGTGGGGTCTCTGCCGTGCTGTGGGGTCTCTGCCGTGCTGTGGGGTCTCTGCCGTGCTGTGGGGTCTCTGCCGTGCTGTGGGGTCTCTGCCGTGCTGTGGATCCGCTACAAGTCTTCCATCACTCACATCATGTCTGACTGCCCCTGTCCTCCCATCTTGGTCTCGGCTCTGAACCTGCCAGCCAGCCCCTGCATCCTTCTTCTCCGCCTGTGATCAGACTCTGGCTCTACATGTCATCACCATCCACCACCTGCAATAAACTTTCTTAAAATTTACTCTGTGTGTGCGTGTTGTGTCCGGGTTCATCCAAAAACAAATCGTGACAGTTGGCTTCAAAAATATGTACTGTTCACTAAAATCAAGACACATATAGACAGTAATCCTATAGTGAAGGTGGTTTTTGCTTGATGGGTTTTGCTTGATGAGAAAAATAAACTTTGCTTCTATATTTTTGGTTTACAGCATGTGATTGTCTTTTGTTCCACTAAAAACACATAATGTAATAAAACTCACGTCTCTACAATAAACTATCATGTTGCAACGTAAAACTGTCTTGAATAAAAAAAAAAAAAAAGACATCTCTACACTTTATTTTTTTTCTTCAGGCTTCCATTATGTTACATCAATGCTTTTATTTTGAAATGTTTTCATGCACTTCCGGGCCAGCCGTGAAACCGTCTTTATCTTTTAATCCGAAGGAGAAAATGGAAAATGAATTGGCGAAATCCAAAAACGGGCTTTTTTTTATATATATAATCTTTGGTGGCACTAAAATTATCTCTAAAACCATTAACAGATGTTAAATGGTAGTTCACCAGCAGGTGTCAGCCAACATCATTTTCTGAAAATTCTTTTTTTAATATGTTGGTACCTAATGCGAAATAAATCCTTAAAAAATCAACGGTTCTGAAAATATCAACGGATCTCCAAGAGTGCCTTCTCTAAGCACTTGATTATTTTCATAGTCATTGATAAAACGGTTTTAGAGAAAAAAAAAATAACTTTATAGTCTTGTACATGTAAATTTGAATGTCTTGTATACAGTTCAAAATCGCCTGGATTTTTACCAAACTGAAATGTTTAGACTCCATATGATCAACAAATGTCCACATTTCCATTGGCCTAGAACAATATTTGTGGAAAATACATTGATTTCTCCATTTTACAAACTTTTAAAAAATCAGAGTGTATTGCAAGGGTAAAGACCCTGCAATACCGTGTCTTTACCCTTGTTCAAATCTAAACTCAAAACCCACATGTTCAAGATTACCTTTTCATTAAGATTTTATATTACTTTCCTGTGTGTAGTTTGTGTTGTTTCTTTTAATTATGATGATGTTGCTTTTACCACTTATTGTTTTTACCTGTACAGTGACCTTGCGTGTTTTGAAAGGCGCTTGAAATAAAATGTATTATTATTATTATTATTATCATCATCATGTTTCCTGTTGCTTTGTTACTCTGCCATATTTTGTTCCATCATTCATCCTCATGGTTTGTTTGCCTGCCATGTTCACCATGTCTGTTATAACATTTGATCTAATTGTATTATTAAAAGCAACACTTGCTGGTTTTTCTGCATTGGGGTCCTTCTTCAACCAAAAACATAGCAATTTACTTTGGACAGGAAAACAAGTTTTCCATCAATTTCCAGTTCATGGCATTTTTATAGTTTCTTGAATTGCTGGGTTTCTCATCCATCTAAGATTGACTTTTATCATGATGCACTATTGTTCTATAACTGAAAAAGATCATATTAAATAACTAATTAAAGGCCCCAGATGAACACAACATTCATGCCTTTAATGTATCTACACACACACACATGTATAGAATGAAATGATTGTTCAAATAAATGATTCCTTCTTCTTTTATCCACCTGTTTTTTTACTGGGGTTTAATTTAATGTTGTGTGATTTTTTTTTTGCAGCACATATTTTCTGTATATAAATTGAGTGTAAAAGTATATTGATTTTGCAGACAATTTAATATCTCTCTTATGTCCCTGTTTGAAAGTAACTACTCCACAGGTATGTTAGCAATCACACAGTTAACCAACCGAATCAGCCAATCTGATCTAATCTTTTCAACCACAGACCTTGTTTGACCAGACTCAGTTAGACTTCACCTTAGTCAGCTTTATCAAGGCTATCATTTTCTGTTCGCTCTCTCTTCTATAAAGAAACTAATAGAATCTAGATTTCCATTCAAGAAAAATACTGATCAATTTCTAACACTTCTTAAAGTATGGCTTTCAAAATCCTTTGCAATTTATTTGTTTTTTACCATAGTGGTCAATGAAGAGCTCAAGTTTGCACAGTGGGTGTCAAGGAAGTTTTAACACAGTACAATCTTGGATGCGTATTCATCTTCCACAAATTTTCCTTATATTTTTTTGACATTACATCCACAAAGTTAAATATATTTTTTAGGAATTTTGTTACAGACAAAGACAAAGCAGTGCATAGTTGTAATGCAGAAGGGAAATAATACACTAAAAATCCTTTACATCCTCTAAAAAACAGAGTCCAGTTGTATATAATCTAACGACTCCTCGTTACAGAGGAGTGGACCAGTTTCGGGTTAATCTGCTGTCTTAATGACTTCAACGACCGCCCATTACTAAGGGGTAGACCTGTTTCGGTTGAATTTGCATGTTATCTAAGCCATTACAGGCCTTTGTTGGGCAGTAGTATAAAGCTTGGTACTCATCATTACTCCAGACTTTTTGAATTCAGAAAGCTTCCTGGAGAGGAAGCGAAATGTTTTTCTGCTTTGTTTTTTACTTTCTTTGGAATGACCATGACCTGGATGACTGAGAATCTTCACCAGCATAATCTCAGTGAAAATCTAGCTTTCCAAGGTCTGAAAAAGAACATTGTTGAACAAACAGGATCTTGAAAACCAAAGAACGCCACAAGAAGGAAGTTGTGGAGAAATTAAAGGTATACTATGCAACCGGGGTTGATTTTCCAGCGAGGCTCCCCCAAGAGGGTGAAAGTAAAAGTGCACTGTCATAAAGATGCTCAGCTGTTCTTCTGGTTTCTCCGTCAAGCCAGGCGCGGTTGTTTTGAGTTTAGCAGACAGGCGAACGCAACGAAAAGTAAAAAAAAAACGGCAGTACAATCAATGACTAACACAGTGAAAGTACGAACATCAGGGCTTCCCGCAGCGCTATGTTGGCGAGGCAGCCGCCTCGCCAAACTCACGCTACCGCCTCGCCAACATTCCAAAAAAAAAAAAAAAAACTCGATATGCTTGCATGTTTATTTGACGTTAACACGCGGTTCTTTGTTGTTGCTTTTGCACATGCATATAGTGAATGGCAGGGCAAAAACACATGGATACGTCCCCCCCACCCCCCGCTCCGCGCAAAACTTGTCGCCCCCTCAATTCACCATCCTCGCCAAAGCACATTCCTGCGGGAAACCCTGCACACACAGAGAGAGAAACCATTCCAATGTTACTTACAATCGCATCAGCAGAAACGCGAGGTCTGCGTCAGCCTTGCAGCCTTCTTTTTCTTTTAGCTCTCACCATTCTGAAAAAGCTTGCCCGATGTTCACCCGTGTACGACTCCTCTCTCTGTCCAGGGCCCTTTTCCTCTTTCTTGCCTGCTCCGACATGGGCTTTCGCTGTTTTCTCGCTGGTTCCGCCATAATAACTGCACAAATATTGCCATTGCGCTCGGTCCTGCTGAGCAACTAGCATGCCTTTCACTGGGGGCGTGTAGCAGTTCTCGCCGTAAAGCAAGACCGACTCTCGCGATGCACACGAGACTTCTGAGCCTGTTGGTTCGGGCCGAGGGCTCCTGCAATTGCAAGTACGGTATTTCCCCCACTGACCACCAGGGCGGCCGAGAAAACCTTAGTTTGACCTGAAATGACTCATTTAATCATCCAAAACGGTATGGAACACATTCATTAACTGAAAAATGTTGCATAGTATGCCTTTAAAGGCAGGGTTTGGTTATGGTAAAAAATTGCAAACATTGAACATCTGTTCAAAGCTTACTCTGTAAATGGGATCAGTATGGAACAACTGTGAGCCTACCAAGACATGGTGGTCCTCCTAAACTGACAGGTTGGGCCAGGAGAGCTTTAGCTAAAGAATCTGCCGAAGAGGCCTAAGTAACTCTGGGAGAACTGCAGACATCCACTGCTGAGGTATCTTGAAAAGAAACTCCTATTTTGCATCCCATAAATCTGGATTTTAGAGTTACAAGAAGACAGCATTTTGTTAAAAGAAAGCCATAAAAACCTCAATTTGCAGTGTTGGGGACACAGGTGATAGGCATTCTGCTCTTAGAATAAAACAAAATGTTTGTTCTGCATTTAAAATACTATCTATAGAGGCAATTTAACATTGCACAGCACCCTAAATATACCAAGCCCACGACAAGAAGTTGCAAGACTTGAAATTGATGCTCCCAGAAAGTTTCTTTGCAGTCTGACTGAGCTTGAGCTGTTACTCAAAGAAGAATCAGCAAAATGTTTAGCCTTTATATGTGCAAAGTTGCGGCAGATAGAATATTTTCAGCTGCAATTACAACTTATTTTGATTGGGAGAGTTGACACCAAACTTAAAATGTTTTTATAATTTTCCTTTTATTTCAAAGATAATTACTAGGTTTTGTTCTGTCACATTAAATCCCAAGAGGTTTGTGATTATTCAGTGAAATAATTTGAAAGGTTCACAATGGATGAAGACTTCTGCAAACCTCTGTAACACTAGAAAAGCTGAGTTAGCAAAAAAGAAAACTATTTAATTGTATAAATATATCCTGTATGTTGGCTTGATTATGCAAATAAAAACTTTATGTTCGATATAAGAAAATTATTCCGGGTTTACTGTAAAACTTTTTTTTTTGCTAGTTAATAAAACATATATTTTAAAAAACAGAGGGAACATTCAGTTCATAAAATTAAAACTCCCATTTGTATCTTCAACACTGTTTGTAAAATAAATGCGTAAAATGCTGTGCTATGTAAATGTGGAGACATGCCACAGTTAAGCTTTGGCTACAGGTAACACTTGTTCAAGCTCTTTGTTTCTTTGATGTGTTTGTCTCTGTCCCTGGACCGTGAGTTTGTGTCCCCTCTCTGCCTGCCTTCCTGCCAGCGGCACACAGTGTTTAAACCCTTTTCACTAGTAACTCCCGGCAGTCTTGCTCCTTCTAACATTAAGGCCTCCGAGTGCTTTTTGTTTGGCTCTTTGTTTCATCTTGTTGTGCCTTCAGATTGAAGCTGTATATCTGCTGTGCTCCAGGTCCACTTTCATGCTGCCTTCTGCTCTCTTATTTCCAGAGTTCCCCCGGCGACTCTGTGTACCACCTTGCTATTTTAACAGCCCACCCGCCTTTCATTCATCTATTCAGTCTTTTTCTAGCCTGTTCTGCTTTGAGCCTTCATTCCTACACCTTCACAAGCCACCCATACAACCACTAAACTATAACAACCTTCAAAAATTTAGATGCTCAAATTCTGTGTTTTACAAAGTGAGATTTTATTTAGGTACAGAAGAGCAAAATAAAAGACACAATATATGTCACTTTCCAACATGTGTGAACATCATTCCAGTTTTCTTCCTATCATCTATTAATTGCAATATATATATATATATATATATATATATATATATATATATATATATATATATACACACACATACAACTGTCCTATCCATTAGTCAGTTTATGTAATTTCTACCCACAGCTTTTTTTTTTTTTTTATCTTTGGCTGAGTGTCGTCATCATCTGCATGAATGTTATATCGACCCAGGACTTTGAAATCATGGACTTGACAAGTTTTTAATTTGGAGTGGACTGAAAAGTGTTTTGCAATAGGTTTGAGGTCAGGGCCATTCCAGGTCAAAGCTCAAATGTTTGGTTTGGATTATCTGAAATTAGGTTCTGTTCTGTCTAGTTTTTCTTAGTAATTTTCCTTTAACGTGTTGTGGAAAGATGTCATACCACAATGAGCATACTGGAAAATATTTTCACAGTCATAGATTCCCAACAAGCTAAACAGATGTTAACTGTGTCAGGGTTCTCTGTGTTGTCCTGCTCTAACTCTGCTCCTCAGGTGTGTCTAGTTGGCTGAGGGGGCGTGGCCCACACCTGCAGCTCTTTGCAGGCGGCTTCCTTTGGCTTCTTAAGCAGAGCGCTGACAGATGGAAGACGCCAGAGCCTTAAACCAGTCGTGGTACGACGTGGCCTCTGACCAAACTCCTGGAAACATGCTTATGAGTTTTTCGTCTTTGAACTTTGACTAATTATGGATCTACCTGTTTTGTCACGGTTTTTTGGTGCTCGGATGCACTCACCTGCCTTGACGTCTCGTCCGGAGAATCAGCTCTTCAGAATTCTCTCACTCAGATTTTGCTCTGGCGCTCTCCTCATACTCCCTGGATGTTACCCAGCGGGGCCTGAGATTCCCCCTCCCGGATTCTACTGGTTCTTCCCTCACTCTGGTCAATCCATCTGTCACCCACTTCCGAGGAGGCTCGCTCTGGATCCCTCACCAGTAACATCAGCCGCCCTCAGCCACTAGCCGCCAAACACCAACAGAGGTAGGATCACAGAGTTCCCTCGGCACTACTTCTCCCCGGTTAGGTCCGCCCAGCTTTATGGTAAGCAGCGCAGTTTCTAGTAGTTCTCCTGGTTCACCTTCCAGAGTCATTACTCTTCTTCTCTTTGCAGTCTCTCCAGCCGTGACGTTCTGACCTTGCCGAGTTGCCCGTAGTCCCGTCCTTTACATCTGCCTCTTCCTAAATAAACATCTTAAAACTGTGCTTTGCTTCCCGATCGTATCTGCATGTCTGCTCGTCATCTGAAAACCATGACAAACTGTGTCAAGCTGCTTAATCAGCTGATTCAGTGGATCAAACTAATTTAGAAAAAACAATTATAAAAATTAAAAAGGCTATTTTTTTTAATTTGATGGTTAAAACAAAGAAATACTTTATATTTAGTTACAGCACCATTTGGGACCGAGAACTTATTTCATTATTTTCACATTTATCCATTATAAATGTGAAAACAATGAAATTCCCAAGTAATGCTGGTCCGTTTATTGAAACTTCAGAGAAGATCTTAGCTGAACAGTGATACCCAGTACACTGTGCCCCATGTGCAGAATCGCTGGACTGCTTATGCATTGTATTTGACAGTAAGTGTATATACCAAGCACACATGAACTTATTTGAGTACTGAGTAACTATGGTTACCATAGTTAAGGCAGGACTAAAAAACAAAAAACTTTTGGCTTTAAAGCGTAGTGTTGGGCCTAGCCATGGGAGGGAAAAACCACTGAACTACACACGGAGACCAGAAGAGACTGGTGAAATATCTGATTCGCAGAATGCACAATTTGAACCCAGTGCCATATATACCAGGAAGGAGTTGTTTCAAATCTGGAATGCTTGTGATGTAGTAGAACTTTCAAGCTCCATCAGGGGGACACGCACATATGAACATTTTGATCTCTTTGGCAAAGTCCTGTACGCATATTCACAAGGAATCCTAAACCTAAAAGTTGCTCTTAGTGATGTCATTTTAGGAAAAATCTTAGAATTCTCTTTGAATTTTACCTCCGTAAGTTTTATGTTACTGGGGTTAAAACACAAAGCATTTTAGACCTTAAGAGTGCTGTGAAGAAAAAAAATTATAGAAATAGTGGGCAGTACTTTTAGTGAGCCCAAGAGTGTCTTAAGCAGGGAAGATGGTGGAAACAGAGAAAGTTGTTTGGCTAATACACCACCTACATAGTGAAATGAGCACATGAACTTCTTTAACAATCATACAATTTTTCCACTAATGGGCTATAAGCACAGCTCCACTGCTCCCTGGACCTAGGCGGCTCCTTTGTTTCCTGTCTTTCATTGCTGGCGGACTGATTAATCCAAGTGTGTCTGGCTGGTTACTGAAGTCAGGCGCGCCTGGATTGACCGGTCTGACCAGTGGTGGGGGACCGTAGGCAAGAGGAGCTGCTGGGGTTCAGGATGAAGTAGAGCTGTGCATGGAGCTTCTTTTGGACAAGAAAATCGGTTGTGGTGTTGTGAGGTGAAAAAAGCACAGACTAAAAATCCCCTTGACATGAATGCCAGTGATTGTGTGTGGTGCAGCATGAGCATGTATAAACTTACATAAAGTGTGTATAACTACATTATGTGTATGGTAGTAGCTGCAAGTGCAAATATATTGTTTGCTCGTAAAAGGTGAGTTAACTCCGGTCAGTGAGTCAGCTAACATGAGATCATCTCTGGTTTCTTCAAGGCCTTCTGTGTCTGAAGAGCCATCAGCCATGATATCCAGATGTCTGGATAAAATAAGAGAAGAGGATATACTATGTGCACAGCAGAATTTTTTAAAACACAAGAAAAAAATACAACTAATCTGCCTCTTTGTTCTTCCACAGCTAGGGAAGTGCAGTGAAACCCATGTTCAGTGCAGAGACTAAGAAAGAGGTTATATCCTCAGACAATTGGGATACTCAACTCAAACCTGAGTCACTCTGTTTTACATAGCATACTTCACACACTACATTACTCAATACGTTAGCTTATCACTTAAATCATGTCAATGCTTTATCACTTGAACTTTATTAATTCTCCAAGTAAGTCTTTCTCCCTTCTTGTCAACCGTTCTTTCCATCAGTGTTCCTATTTTCCTCTCATTTAATCTCCTTTCTGTCTTCCTATCTTCTTCCTCTCTCCTCTTGTATCAATCTTACATTATTCTAAAACAGAGACATTATATAATTAAAATCACTTCCAAAAACAGAATATACAACATGAAAACTTCCTATTATTATCTCATCTGATTAAATACAAAAATGCTAATTACCACAATATTAGGAGCTACAAGAAAAAACAACATAAATGAACATTAAACAGGTGGTTATCTCTTACTCCATCATTCTCAGATCATGTACTGTAGATCTTGATTCATTCAGTTACTGACTCCTATTTTTTCATGAGGAACTTTCATATACCCAAACTGAGCAGTAGAAAAGCACATCTAAGCCTGAAAATCTATGCTCATAAATCACAACCATAAATCAGCAAAACAACTTGTAATAACTCTACTTATAACTATCTGAAATATAAACCAAAGGTCACCAATCAGTTCTAAAACATTTTTAGATGAACCCTTGTTGATCTCTGGAGGACCAGCGTACCAGATTAGCGCCTTACAGAGAGTTTTCAATCATTCTGTAACATTTTATCCGAGTGTCTTTTACTCAGGTGAGCAGCAACTCGTGGTCTTGTCTTACTTTTTATCGATTATTTTTTTTTAACCTGGACACAAACCAAACATTAGTTTTGTCTGCACCATCAACACCAAGTTAAATTCCTTGTAAGTGCAAACCTACTTTGCAATAAACTTGATTCTGTTTCTCACAGGATCAGCCCAAAAGAGAACAAAAAAAAAAAAAAAAGGAAAAAAAAATCATACAATTGTTAACATGTAGATAAAATAACTTTATCATCCCCATAGGGGAAAATGTATTAGTTTCAACGACCCCACGGGTTAATGGTGCGGCTCTGTAACATACTTTTAGTAAAGGTAAATATATAATAGAAAATATATTTAATAATCATGAATAACATTTGGAGAAATTGACAAAGAGTATAGTTACTGAAAATTATGTTAATAATAAACATGTTAGAAGAATTGGAAAAAAATCGCAGAACAATATATTTACATAAATACTCTAGACAAGAAAATTGGTGAGAATATATTTTCTGTATTGTACACGATGATGTCAGTAGCCAAAATGGTCATATGTAGATTGCTTGTGTGATGCCATCTATCCTCTGGCTTTTGATTGCTACATGTAATGCTTCTCATTTTCCAGTCGGGTGCATAAAAGCAGATAAAAAGATGCATTGATCTGGTGCAATGTGCTTGAAAGTCCACCTATTTGCAGCATGATCCAGGGACCAATTTACCTTTCAACACTCCCCTGTTCTCCTCCCAGAGCTGTGTGGACAGAGGCGCTGCCCCTCCCTGTTTTTCTCTGGTTTATGGCTGTTGCTTTTCCTAATACAACCTTTTTATACAAGGAGCCAATCCCAGTAAAATGCTGGCAGGTGAGTGCACATTCATATCAAATAGATGAAGTAGTAAAATGGCAAGTAAACGTATCAAGCAAATCTAAGAGATTGTCAGGGTTCTGTGGGCTGCGACCGGTCAGGGTGCCTCTATTTTCCTCCCTCTCTTCCCACAGGTGACTGCTGATGAGTGGGGAGGCGCTGAGCCGCAGGTGTACCCACGCTGAGCCGCAGGTGTACCCACGGTGAGCCGCAGGTGTACCCACGCTGAGCCGCAGGTGTACCCACGCTGAGCCGCAGGCGTACCCACGGTGAGCCTCACGCCTCGTTAGTTGCCCCTCGTTCTTTCTCAGAACTAACCACTCGCCCTTTGCCTTCAGAGTGTGACTTGGCCTTCCACGTTCCCAGACGTTCCCAGCGATCCCCTTCGTACCATTCTTAGCTTGTTAAATAAACATTCTGTCTCTTTGTATTTTAGTCTCCCGAGTGTGATCTGCATGTGGGCAAAGTACCTAAAAACCATGACAGAGATGATGAGGATGTAAATAAGGTGCATTCAAACATTTTGATGCTGTGTGACAATTATTTAATTTAGCTAAGTTTCATCATCATGTTATCACATTTCTTTTTCTGGTCTAATCAGTTAATTTCTCTCATTAGGAGTGCACTTGTGTGTGTGTCTTGTTCTATTAACCAATCACAGCTATTAAAAGAAAGCGTCACGCCTAGCAATGAGGTCAAACACACCTCACTTAGATAAAAATGTCTGCCGTCTCCTTACTCGTAGTCACTCTCAGCAGCATCTGAATCACTCTTAAGCTAAGACTCCTAGGTAGGAATTTTTAGGTTGAAATAGGAGCTCTCTGAGAGACTCCGAGAATGTTTGTGAATAGGGGCTCAGGACTTCATCTTTGAATAATCCTCAGATCCAAAATAAGTACGGTCTGCTTTTTGTACAATCAGGTGAATGTACTCAAAAATAAGTACCGTGGCACGGTAACATGATCCACATAACGTGCCTCACTCTTCCCTTCTTCTCCTCTCGCAGCTCCGCGGCTGCTGCTGTCTGACTGCCTGCCCCTTTAAATCGGCAGCACACGTGACTGTGCTCTGTGCTTTTTTTTTTTTTAAAACTCCACTCTCATTGGTTGTACTGCCTTAAATCCCGCCTTCCCGCTTTCTGATTTCTAGCGTGTGTGTGCGTGCCTGTTTGCTTGGAGCGCAACATTTAAATTTCAATGCATACAGGGATACTGCCGTTACCACAATTAATACTTGACAACAAAACTAGTGGCAGTTAAAAAACTAAATATTATCAGCACTAAAGTAGGTGAAAGCTGCTGAGTGCAGTTCTGTAAAGAAGCAGGAGAGACTGTTTGGATTTGTGGAACTTGAGAAATGTAAGTAACCAACATTAGCATCTCAAAATAGCATCTAATTCTGAAGTATAATGCATTTATCAACAGAAACCTAATCTGTTTTATAAAACTAAATATTCTGTGCCAGGCAGGAGTTCTGAAGACTGCTGGAAAGATGGAAAAGCAAAGACTGTAGACTATTAAAAATTCTGATTCTTAGCCACAGCTGTCTGAAAAAGAAAAGGTGAGGGTTTCCTTTTTACCATATTTCGTTGTTATTGTTGCTTTCATTGACTGTAGACATAATTAGAATAAAGACAAATAAAAGAGAGGAACACCATTTACATTGGTTTTATTGTACAAAGGTTTCCACACTGTCCATTACTAATGGACCATTAGTAAATGAGTGTTAGACATTCTCATGACCAGGGATTTAGTCCACAACATATTTCATTATTACGAGGGTAATTTGGTACACCAAAAAAGTAAAAATTATTTAATCTGTTGATGTGGTTGCAAAATTAATTTAATATAGGCCATTACATTTCTTAAAGTTTAATCTGCTGTTGTTTAATAGTCTTACTAGTATAAACCAATAGTATATTGTTCTCATTTGAATGATGAAATGAACAACCACTCATAGATCAGTTTTAGTGTCACCAATCTTACTCAAAGTACAGTATCAGGTCCCCCATGCTCCTTATGTATTAAGATTTACTGCACATTTAAACATTGACAACTCACTATTGTTAGGGAAATAATTAGTTGTCTCAAAAGATGTAGGTAAGGAGAAGCTGTTATCTACATTTCAGATGTATGATGTAAGAAATGTGTTTGGAATGTTAAGATAAATTACATGACATTGGCTACATAGAGCAACTACAACCCTGTAGTACATTTGTTGAAGTTTGAATTTAAAAATTTAAATGCTGTCAGTGACACTTCTATTTGCAGTCCCTTGAATGTATAATTTTGCTGTGTTTTATGATGCTGACAGAGTATCTTAGATTTAAAAAAAGAATAACGGTGGGGTTTATCTTTGCACATTTCTATGTCTTCAAAAGAAAATACAGGATAAATCTAGACAACAGACATATTTTGAATATATTTGGTTTAATAGGCACGTATTTACCATCTGTCTCTGTTGCTGGTAAGTTCAAATGCAAACTTTTTCAAAGTGGGAAAAAGTCCCAATTCGACATTCAATAGGAGCATGCATATTGCATAGGAACAATGAAGCTTTGGACCAATAGTGTCCCTACCAAAGTTCAAATCAAACCTACGCCTTGATTCCATGTTACATTCTTTATAGTATGGGTTGGTACAGTTCAGCCGGTTGTATAGCAAGGTATGTTTCTGTATCGTGTTTTAAATCCGTGCCCCATGTGCCCTCTTTTAATTTTGAGCACCTGCCCCTCCAACGGTCTCTGCACGGCCCTGGAATACACATTTGCACATGAGAGACAGTATAAATGATTTTCATCAGATCAGAAAGCTGTGTAACCATTGATGTATTTGTAACTTGTAACAGACAATGAACTGGGCTGATGGTTTGTTGATTTTCAACAGGGGCCGATAGCCCTTACAGCCTTGGGAAAGAAGCTCTTCTTAAGTCTAGTGGTTTTTGATTAAATGTTCCTGAATCATTTACCTTAGGGAAGTGGGATAAACAGTGCATTGCCTGAGTGGGTGGGCTCTGTGGCAATACGCTTGCTCTTTTGTGGATTTACGCAGCATAGAATTGAGCCTAAATCCAGTAGACAGCTTCTCGCAATCCCCTGCGCTGCCCTCCCCACCCATGCTAAATCCCTCCTCTTCCACACTGTGCAGTGTGGAATGTATTAACTTTGATCCGTTTCATACACTTTTATGAAGGTTTAACATGTGTTTATATGCTTTAATATGCTTTTGAGATAGCTGGCAGAAAGCTTCAAAACTGGGCCTGTTGGTAAAAGAATTTGGAATTCTTGGAATTTGCAAGACGGGTTTCTGTCTTGCAAAAGCTTTTGTTTAGCTCAAGGTTCGGGGTTGTGGTCAGCGGCTTGCAGGCGATGACCGGAAGAACCAGTGTAGTGTAGCAGCCTGCAAGCAATGACCGGAAGAACCAGAACAAGGCAGCCAAAGAAGCAACCCCATATAGGGTAGAAGTATTGTTAAGGTGTGTCATTCGCTCATTTAACTCTGTGAGACCCTCCCCTTTGAAGTTAATAACAAGAGCCTGCACAAAGAAGAGGACAGAGTTGTTGCTCGCAGGTGTCGGCTGGTGCAACTTCTCTCCCTTTGCAAAGGTGAAACTTCAATTCTGTTTCCTTGGCTAAGTTTTTGTTGCACTCTTAAGTCCTGCACATGACTCAACGGACCCGGGGAAGGAAGCGGCTTCAACAATTTGGGGGCTCGTCCGGGAGTCAGGGTGACAGGCTGAATTGGACATCGGACTGGGACGAACTGACGTGGGACACAGGCTAGCCACAATAAAAAAGGTAAGCAGAACCTTTTTTATCGAATCTGCATTTTCGGCTTAGAAGAATATAGGCTAAATTATATGTGTCCCAAGTCCTTGTAGACCAAGTCTGTTAAATTAATTATTTGGAGTGCCTTGGAGCAGTTTTGAATAAGTGTGGTTCAGAGATGTATAAATAGAGTCTTGAGCGTGGCGGCTTGCTGTTGCTGGGTTAGAGGCCCGAGGACTGAGAAACCTCAAATTCTACATAAAAGATTGAGAACGAGACCAGGCAAATAGTTCTGAAATAAAATAACAGAACTAAGAATAGAGTAAGTCCTGTGAGATCAAGAAATCTAAAGAGATTCTTGAGCGTGGCGGCTCACTGCGGTTCTCGACGGGGAATCGTATTTTGCTGGGTTAGAGGCCCGAGAAGTGAGAAACCTCGAATTCTACATATAGATTGAGAATAAGACCAGGCAACAAGAAATACGTCCTGTGAGTTCAAGAAATCTTTTTATAAGAAACCGTGACCTGCCAACAGGAAGACCGGTATAACCCGTGAGCTGAAATCAGCAAGACCGGACAAGGAATAAAAATAATAATAATAATTAAAAAAATAATAATATTAATAATCTGTGAGCTGACCACAACCAGCAAGAACAGACTAATCTAGCAGAAAACAGTGTGAATGTTGAGAGTGTGACTGGGGAAGACGCCAAGAGCGAGCGATTCCCATTGCGGGTTTTCAGGTAACATAACATTGTGCAGTGATATATTATAAGTGAACAATATATATATATAGATATCATAATGGAGGGTGAATTTGATAGGAAGACTCATGATGATCGGTGGGGACCCGATATTTTGGAGTGGAAATCAGCAGCAGAACAGTTGGTGGTATTGCGGCAGGTGATTGAAACAGCTCAGGGTAGAAAGGAAGGAGGAAGATCCTGAAACAACTGCACATCTGGGCATCCTGTCGGTTTTCCAACAGTGGAAACCCTGGATCACCTCCTTGGCTCCCTATGTTCCTCCCCCTGACCCCCCGCATGTTACTCTATTTTATGATCGCAACAGTTGTGAATGGTATCAGGACTGTTTTGTATCTGAGTTAGAAGGTGAAAATTGGACCATCACCTCCCAAAACATTTATGTAGCACCAGAAGGCGTTGTAGCGCAGGTGCTGCTTACAGAGGAACAGTTCCCATGGTTCCAAATGAGTGCAGACGGGGCACCGCATGTTTCACTAGCATTGCATCCAGGCCATCAGGCCAAAGAACTGGGAGGGGTGCTAAAACGCTCCCTGGCTCAAACTGATTATCAGCAGACCCACATTCCACAGGTGTCTTATTCACCATCGACCAAAACATTCCGCATTTCCTGCCAAACAAGCGACACAGGTCGGTTGGAACATGTGCAGTTGGAAAGACATCATGGGCGTGAAAAAACAGATCACCCTTTAGCGGCAGCACTAATCGAGGACATGCCCCCCACTTTGTGGGCTTCTGGACCCACGGATGTGGGACTCATTGCATGTCCACCAATAACATTTGATCTAATCCAGACCCCTCCTGTGTGGGTGCATCAGTATCCACATAAACCACAAGCAGAGGAGGGCATCACAGACACAATTCAGGGTCTTTGGGATTCTGGAGTGCTGGAGTGTTCGCATTCACAGGACTGGAACACACCTATTCTACCTGTTGAGAAACGCGGTACAGGTAAATGGCGCATGGCACATGATTTAAGGGCAATTAATGACATTTTGGTAACTCCTACTGTACCAGTTCCTAACCCATATGTTGCACTTACTAATCTGAATCCTGACCATTGCTGGTTTACCTGCATTGATTTAGCAAACGCATTTTTCTGTTTACCATTAGCAGAAGACTGTAGGGACATTTTCTCTTTCACCTTTAGAGGTGTTCGTTATCGTTACACACGTTTGCCACAGGGATTTGCACTTTCTCCTGGTATTTTTAACCAGGTACTGAAAGAAGTTTTGGCAGACTGCCCATTACCACCAGCATCCACTCTGATTCAGTATGTAGATGACCTTCTCATTGCAGCCTCCTCAGTGGATGAGTGTTTGGAGGCAACTGGGGCAGTTCTCTTACATTTAGCAAAGAGGGGGCTTTAAAGTCAGCAAAAACAAATTGCAATTGTGCAGAAGACAGGTTGAGTTTCTGTGCAGAATGGTGTCTCAACAGGGGACTGACATGTCTCCTGCGCATAAGTCTGCAGTCTTGTCTCATCCACAGCCAGTGACCGTGAAGGAAATGCTTTCATTTCTTGGTCTAACAGGTTATAGCAGTTGACATGGACTCCAGAAGCTGAATCAGCTTTTACAGAATTAAAAAACAGACTGGCAACAGTGGCTCACCTTGCAAACCCAGACTATCAAGCGCCATTTTACCTGGATGTTTCTGTAACAGCACACACAGCAAATGGTGTGCTGTTTCAAAAAAAAGGGGGAGTACGGACTGTACTAATGTACGTCAGCGTGATGCTATACAACATGGAAAAAAGACATCATGAGTGCACTAGACATGCTGCAGGAGTAGCTAAGATAGTGCAAAAAAACAGCTCATGTGGTGATGGGACACCCACTCAGGGTGTTAACATCACATGGGGTGGTTGCATATGTGAACTCTCAGGCATTTACACTCTCCCCATTAAGACAGCAAAGGCTGAGCAAGGTGCTGGAAGCACCTAACATCACCTTCACGCATCAAGGAATAAACATGGCAGAAAGAATGACCACAGGAACTCCTCATGTGTGCGCAGAAAGAATAGAAATGCAGGAAAAAATCAGACCTGACTTACAAAGCAGCTCACTTGTGGGTGCAAGAGACCTATACACAGATGGATGCTGTTTTAGGCATGACATGGAGGGGTTAAAGGCAGCATATGCGGTGGTGGAAGAAGAGAATGGAGTTTGGATCACTAGACAGGCAGAAAGGCTGACAGGGGCACAGTCGGCTCAGAGGGCAGAGGTGTTGGCAGTAACAGCAGCACTGAGATTGGGAGAAGGGCAGAAGGTGAACATTTACACAGACTCTGCTTATGCTACAGGTGCAGTGCATGTGGAAATGAAACAGTGGATGAGGACAGGTTTCAAAACAGCAGGACAGAAGCCCATAAAACATGAACAGGAAATGAAAGATCTAGCAGAAGCTCTGCTCCTCCCAGAACAGGTGGCAGTCATAAAGTGCAAAGGTCATGACAGCAGTGACACTCAGGTGGCCAGAGGCAACCAGGCAGCCAAACAGTGTGCAGGATATCAACTCAGGCTCATGGTGGTCTGCGCAGAACCTGAGTGGGAACCAGAGCCCAGTCTGGAAGAAACAATCAGATTACAAAAGGGGGCATCCCCAGAGGAAAAAACAATGTGGAAAGCTAGGGGAGGAACCAAGGACCAACAGGGTCTTTGGAGAAGTCCAGACGGACGTCCCATTTTACCTCCAGGCATAACAACATCTGCCCTGGAAGAAGCACATGGTGTAGGACACGCAGGTGTGGGCCAGATGATGAAACATCTAGAAAATTGGTGGCACCCCTTCCTGAAACAGAGGGTTGCACACTGGATAAACTCCTGTGAAATGTGCAGACAATACAACGTGAGGCCAACATTGAAACCGGAACCAGGGAAGTTTCCAGTAGAACCAGTAGCAGGGAAAGAAATCATTATTGATTACACAGACATGGTGGAAAGAGCAAAGGGATACAGGTATCTACTGGTGTGTGTGGATGCATTCACTGGATGGCCAGAAGCATGGCCAACCAGGAAGGAAGACAGCAAAACGGTGGTAAAATGTTTAATCAATCATTACATTCCAAGACATGGTTTTCCTATGAAAATAAGATCAGACAATGGCACGCATTTCAAAAATCAAGAGCTACAGGAAGTTGAACGCGTGTTGGGGCTGAAACACTCTTTTGGCACAGTTTATCACCCTCAGTCACAGGGAAAAGTGGAAAGAATGAATCAAACGCTCAAAACCAAATTAGCAAAAATTTGTGCATGGACAAAAATGGATTGGGTTGACGCTTTACCATTAGCATTAATGTCAGTCAGAAGTTCTGTAATTCAGAGATGGGGACTGACACCACATGAGTTACACACAGGAAGACCTTTTCCAGGACCCCACACTAGGTTACCATGCCAACCAATGAATGAAACATCAATGTCCCGTCGTGGGTATTACAGTGCTCTCCAGTTTTGTTTCAGCTTTCAACAAACAGGTTCCAAACGTGGTGGAAGGGGAGAGCAGTGAAACCACCGCAGAACCAGAGTGGGTGCTCCTCAAAGTCATCAAAAGAAAGTGGTCAGAACCAAGGTGGACCGGTCCATACCAAGTCGTGGAAAGAACATCACATGCAGTCAGGCTTAAAGGCAAAGGTGACACCTGGTATCATTGGAGTCAGTGCGCAACTGCAGAGGCACCTTAACGCTCTTTGGCCCAGGTCCAGGAGGACCTGAGGAACACACAAGGAGAGGGAAATGCAACTTCCACACCTACCATCCCACTAGGGGCAGAATAATCCCCGGGAGGAGGTGAAAGCTCTGAGGCAGTCTACCCTCAGAGCTGAAGAAAGAAGCTAGAAGAATCGACTCAACGCAAGGCAGAGGAAGAGGCGGAGGTGTTGGGAGTTTCCCTCACACCGGGGTGGTTGAGTCCCTCTCCCATTCCAGAAGACATCATGTATAAGATTTAATTTGAAGTATTACTGTTTTTGGGAAAATGTTTGTTTTTTCTTTTACTGCTTATTGCCGTTACAAGACAAATAAGTATTTACCAAATGTGTCTTAACAAACCAGCAAATTCAGGGTTTTCCACTGTAATAGTTTATGGGTGAACTCTTAAGAGTTCAAAAGAGGGGATTGTGGAATGTATTAACTTTGATCCGTTTCATACACTTTTATGAAGGTTTAACATGTGTTTATATGCTTTAATATGCTTTTAAGATAGCTGGCAGAAAGCTTCAAAACCGGGCATGTTGGTAAAAGAATTTGGAATTCTTGGAATTTGCAAGACGGGTTTCTGTCTTGCAAAAGCTTTTGTTTAGCTCAAGGTTCGGGGTTGTGGTCAGCGGCTTGCAGGCGATGACCGGAAGAACCAGAACAAGGCAGCCAAAGAAGCAACCCCATATAGGGCAGAAGTATTGTTAAGGTGTGTCATTTGCTCATGTAACGGTGTGTCATTCGCTCATGTAACTCTGTGAGACCCTTCCCTTTGAAGTTAATAACAAGAGCCTGCACAAAGAAGAGGACAGAGTTGTTGCTCGCAGGTGTCGGCTGGTGCAACTTCTCTCCCTTTGCAAAGGTGAAACTTCAATTCTGTTTCCTTGGCTAAGTTTTTGTTGCACTCTTAAGTCCTGCACATGACTCAACGGACCCAGGGAAGCAAGCGGCTTCAACAGCAGCTCCCAAACAACACTGTCAAGCTGAGACACAAAATACTTTCTGTTGTAGATCTGTAAAAGGTTTTTACAGCTTAGTGGAAATTCAAGTCCATTTCAGATTCCTGAAAAAGGAGCCATTAGCAACATTTACATGGGCAAAAGTAATTGGAGTAAAGGACCGATCAGAATGAAAATGTGCCATGTAAACATGCCAATCGGAATATAACACATATGTCAAAGTCAAGGTCTGCGGATGAATTATCTATGCCCCCCTGGATGATTTAATTACTATTAGAACCGGCCCACAGGGCACAGCCGCCCGCTGGCGTTTTGCACTTGTGACCAATATGGCCCCACACTCCGTCTTTGACACAAGGGGGAGCAAGCAATCTTAGGTCTTAGGTTTATTTTCTAGTGTCCTGTCTGCTCCTTTAATCACTCCCACCTGTCCTTGATTACTTTCCTTCAGCTCACCTGTCTGTCCGCCTATTTCAGCCTGCTTTAGTTCTCTGCTCCCCGTCGGTTTGTCTCTTGTCATCCATTCATTCGTTGCCTCAGTCTGGTCTCTTTTGGTAAGAACCCTCAGCACCTTCATCCTGTGTATTTTCAACCTGTCCTGTCTGTTCTGCCCAGTTCTGTTTGCTGCCAGTTTGTTGTCCGGATATCTGCCTTACAATCTGTTGGATTCTGTTCACCCATCTGTTTCCCTCTAATAAACACCATAAAACGCATGGAGACCGTGTCATCCCCACTCAGATCATTACAATTTTGTTTTTAAAAACAATTTAATTTTTGGCTGTTTGCCTGTTGAAAATTTTTTCCCTTGGGTTTACTGACAGAGCCATAACAAAATATTGCTTTATTCTTTTATTGTACAGAACATGCTATTTTTTTTTTTTTAAGGAAGTTTGTTTTTGTCTGCTGAAAATTGTTTCACGTGAAATTACTGCCAGATCCATTAGAAAATGTTGCTTTAATAATTTAATTATTAAATAATATACACTGTGTTAGGTCTTGGTTCAATAGGTTATATGTAATCATTTCAATATGTTTTAATAAACGTCGAACCAGTCCGGCCCTCGGCTTGTAGCAAATTTGTTTTTTCGGCCCTCGGTGTATTTGACCTTGACATCCCTGGAATATAATGATCAGATTAAGCTCAATTGGAATGACGCTTCACTCCTGATGAGCGGGGTGGTTTATACCAATTGACAATCCGATCGGCATGCATATAACTGCTTGTCAGTATCAAGGTATTCTGAATGTGGCACACTGACCTGTGTTTGCATGGGTGAGCCAAGTCCCCGACATTTTGCTTTGTGTGGCGGATATGTGTCGGAGAGCAAAATTGGTTGTGCTCCCAATACAACCTTTCCGTTCTAAACATTAAGAGAGTGAATTCCTATTTATTTAGTAGCATTTCAACCATAATTAGAACCTGGTGCAAGTCCAGCCTGGGCTTTCAGATGACATACGAACTTGTACATTACTGCTGTGTGTGCTATTTTCTGTTGCAGAGAAAAGATGGAAATACTTCTGTGATTTGCTTTGGGAAATTTGATAACTGCACATGTCAGATGGTTCTATTCTAAATAAAGCCAGGTGCAAACAAACGCACATCATGATCAGATAATTGTGTGCCCATATAAACAGTACAATCTGATTATTATTTATTTTTTTTTTTTTAATCCGAATACAGTTTGAACCAATCATGACATTTTGTGCATGTAAAGATGACTAGTGTTGGGCCTTCTTTACCAGGTGGGAGGTGTTCACATTCCAGGAAAGGTCTGAGGAGATGTGAATGCTAAGGAGTGTCCACACACTAGACCACCTCCACCTGTATACAGAGGAGTGTGTTCAGTCTTCCTGGACCTCCTGCTGGTGTTCAGGATCAGGATGCTACTGGAGCACCACTGTGTCAGATTGTGGACCTCATCTCTATAGTTGCTCTCATCAATGTTGGAGATGGACTAGATCTTATTGAATGTTCTCCTTTTCATCAGAAGAGTTCACATAGGAGGTTATGTCTGGGCAGAGAAAATAAATTTCAGACAGGGGCGGATTTACCATTAGGCAGAACTAGGCAGTTGCCTAGGGCCCCCAAGTTCCTGGGGGCCCCCTAAAACTCATTTTACATGTATGGTTAATACATCTATCACTTATTTGTGCACATTATGTTTTTGATTACAATCCTTTCGCTAAAATGGCATCAGAATGCTTATAATATTGAGTGTGTCTCGGGGCCCCCCTACAGTCTCCACTACATTGGATCAGTCCATTTGCTGCGCATGTGCAGAAAGGTCTAGGCGGGAGACGGCAAAACCATTTGAAAACAAACCGCGCGAGGAGACGAGGAGAGAGAAGAGAAGAAAAAATAAAGAAATGAAATCAAAAGGGAAGAAGCTATCCTAGGGGTCCTGAAAATAATAGGAGAAATTAGGAAGCCTCTCTCAAAGTTGTCCAAAGTTTCTGCATTCGGTTCCTTCACTGCAGCAGCTGCAGCAGAAAGCCGCAATCAGCAGCAACGTTGGAGCCTGTTGGGGAGCGTCTGTCGTGAGGTTTTGAACTGTGAGTGTTAAACCGTCAAGGGGACATTTCGCATTATTTATTTACTTATTGAATATGGCTCATTTTAAAGTAAGTTTCGATTTTCCTTTGTATTTGCTACAAACGACGAGAAATTATTTTTTTAAGAGTTTTTTTTCATTTGGATATTCAGAAAAACTTCAGGCACTTGGGTGTTCTTTGTAAAATCACCCTTAGGTTTTACAGGTAGTTCTGGCAGGTGTTTTAGTCCTTAATAATTTAAGTTATACATTCAAAAAACGTAAGGAAGTTATTACCAACTTCTCACTCTGCAATACAGCTTTGAATTAGCATTACTTTAATGTGTTATTGTTTACAGCTGTGGATGTTAAGGGCCGAGTTATTTAGAAACAAAATAATTTACTGTTCGGTAGTTTTGTCATGTTTGTAGCATCATTAGTCTTTCCTGTGACATGCATCTTATTTTTGTTTTGTCATAATTCATTTTCCAGCTGAAGACAATTTTTTAAAAAAAGTTCTGGCTTAAGAAGTCGCCCCTCAAAATAAAGACTTGTTCAGTTTATAAACAAATGTTAATTCAATCTGAAAAACTCGCACAGAAAGAAAAGGCAATTAGAAGAATTTTATTGATACAATATTTTAAGAGTTTGGCGTTCAGACCTTGGCAGGAAAAATTCACGCTGAATTATACTTCAATATGCATAAGCAGACGTATGAGAATAGGGACATTTCCCTGAAACTGGTGGTGGAGTGAGATAAATAAAGTTTGTTCAGTCCATATGATGAACTGTTTGAGCTAGATGTCCAACTTGGATAAACACAGGTTTGCATGATCTGTCCATGATGAGCAAGCATGAAGCGACTGTGGAGAGGAAAAACTCCCCTTTGGGAAGAAACCTCTGGCAGAACCAGGCTCAGCATGGCGGTCTTCTGCCGGACCGTTTTAAGGAGTGACTGGGAAATCCGTAAGAGTCCAGGAGGAATTACACTCTGTAGGGACGAGGTTGAAGGAGCACCGTAGGAAAGCCAGGCGAAGCTTGCTACGATGGTGGAGAAGGGGATGGAGGTGGGTTGAAACCGGTCATTAGAGTCCAAACCAG